>NC_048431.1:18804513-19104513 GCF_004353265.1 Vitis riparia
CACTTAAAGACCTGTTCTTAGGAGTTTGGATTTTTTTCTTAGTAATTATATACCAAACTGACACCAACAAACACAGCGGTTTTATTGGAAACAATTTTTAAAACTAAAAACTTCAGGAAGTAATTACTTAGTGGCTATTTGGCCATGTTTTTTTAATCTTGTTTTTGAAAACTGTTTTTTATTTTTTAACTTAAAAACAATTTTTAAATGTAAGTTTAAAAAAACATAGTCAAACAACTCATGTTTTACTTTTATTTTTTAAAAATCGATAAAAACAACTTACTTGTTCTCTTAAAATTATTCTCTATTTCACTTTATTTTTTAAAATTATTTCTAGAAAACAATAGTAAAAAAATGTTAAAAAATTATTTTTAAAAATAGAAAACTATTTTTACATCACATGGTCAAACAAACTCTTATGTTTCCTCAAATAATTGCTTTAAGTAATATGACAATATTTTATTAAAAAACAATATGATAAGAAAGAAAAAAATAAATAAAAACTTGTGTGAAAAATTATACTACCCCTCTATGTGGGCATAGAAAGAAAATATAAAAGTAAATTTTATTTGGTTCCCATCATGAAAAGCATGGAAGGAAAGGAAAAAAAAAATGAAAAATTTTATTTGATTTATCATAAATATATATATATATATATATATATATATATATAATTTTCCCTCAAACTTTTTTATTTTATTAAAATTTTTTATGAAAGGAGATTATAAAAATACTTACAAATAAGATTGAAAGATGAGTCATAATAATCGTCAAAACTTTATACATACTAGTAAAATAAAACGTGTCATGCACGTTGTTAAAATCAATTCTTTTATGTTTTGTTAAAAAAAAAAATTATAGGAGGTAAATGAAAATCACACATAAATTTAATTTAAAAAAAAAAAAGAGATAGAAAAAGGAAAAATAGTTTAAAAAAAATTAAATTTTAACCACAAAATAACTTATGTATCCTTAAAAGAATTAATTAAAAAACTTATATCAAAACTAAAATATATAAAATTCAAATTAATAACTAAGTTACATCAAGAAGCAATACGTAGAATAAAAGCTATTATTCTTGATATTTCAAGAACTCTCAAGCCTCATCTTGGTAGATTGGATGATTTTACAATTTCAATGTCTATTGTCATTGGTAACAAATTGTCATAAGTGGGGTTATTCGTGATCAACATTGCAACTGAGAAGATCTTTCTCACCATCAGTTTTTGATCCTTTACAAGCACTTCTTCATCACACAAAATATCACTCAAGTTAATGCAAATAACGTCTTTACATAGAAACATACCACATTGGACATGTAGTAACTTCTAGTATGTATTGTTAATAATGTGGTCCAAAAGATTAGTTGGTTTTTGAACTATATGGAAAATACATTGGATAATGAATCCATCTTTTCGAAGAAAACCTCTTGTGTAATCATGTTACCATAAATCGATTTCAATTGTTAATATTGGCAGATCGGAGGGTTGGCTACGTCCATAAACTCCCCTTGTGTTTGAATGTCGCGGGCGATTGGGTGAATGCAAGGTTAAAAAAAAATTGAAAAAACCTTTAAATTCTTCTTTTTCTTATATATATATAAAATTTTTTTTTTTTAAATGAAAAAATCATTTAAATTAATCCCCATTTATCCTATCTTTACCTTTTTCCTTGTTATTTTTTTCCTCAATTCTCCATGATCCAAACCCAAACTTAAACTTTTCCTCAAATTTGTAGTCTCTTTAAGCAATCGCGACTTGTTATTTATTTTAATGGGCTTGGGGCTTGGGCTTGGGCTTGAGCTCCACAAGTTGAATCATGCTTTGTTGTTTTTGTTTTTTCTTAGTCAAAATAAAACAGTTTTTATATGATCAATCACCCTTGTTTTAATAATTGATGGGATTCAAAAAATGCCAAAAAGTCACACACCAACTGTATGATCAAACCAAAATGGGCCATAATGTAGAAATACTGTGTTGGTTTGGACCCCAATTCCTAGGTTGAACCCAACCTGAAAATACAAATGGGCTACAATGTTATGCTTGACCTAGCTTAGGTTCATGGCTTGTAAACTCTACCCAGTCCATGTCGGTTGGGCTTGGAATTGTCACTTTTGCTTTGCAATATTCCTATAAGATGAGAAATGTTTAATGGTTAAATTAATGGAATACGGAACATTAATTGAAAATTCATTTCATTTACAATTCATTACCATATTTGGGTTAGAATTACATTAAAAAAAAAAACAAAATTAAGCTAAAAAAGGCAATCATTTCTTAAAGATATTAAAAATAAGATGTAATAGAGGTGGTACAAACATATTCACCAAAAAAACCATTTCTTGTGAGGCTGAAACCGGTGTAGGAATTGAGATCGAGCTTGCATTTGGATCAATATCGTGGTTGAGATGAAAGAGTTGTGTGGCATGTGGTGAAGGGAATTAAGTCGAATTCCCAACCTGTGAGAAACAAAAAAAAAAAATAGAGAAAACACACGCCAAATAAAAACAATTACACACACAAGACAATATTTACGTGGTTCGACAATTTGCCTACATCCACGGAGTTGCAGGGATATCACTATTATCAAAGAAGAATACAGAATACTTCCAAAGCGGCTACAATATTTTCTCTCTATATATAACACGGCAACCACACCACACTAAAAAACCCTAATTACAAAAGGCAGTTCCACAATGGGATAAACGGGCCCAAAAATATTGCACCACTTGGAGACTAGTTCAATCACCAATATCAAACTGCTATCCTCCAAGAAACAATCCCTCATCCCTGCAACCCATCCTCCTGTCCTCAAGCTAGAAGACCAATTGAAGCTGCGCACAGCTTCAACTTCTCAATAGTGACACCCTTAGTCAACATGTCTATCGGGTTTTTAGATCCACAAATCTTCTCAAGTATTACCAGTTTATCTTCAACAAGGTAACGGATAAAGTGATATTTTGTTTGTATATGTTTCGACTTTGAATGAAAAGCCGAATTTTTGGGAAGAAAAATTGCACTCTAACTGTCATTGTGTAGAATGCCCATCTCCTGCTTCTTACCTAATTCATCTAAGAAACCATGTAGCCAAATCATCTTCTTTCCAGCTTTAGTTGCTACGACATACTCAGCTTCTGTAGTAGAAAAAGTAACAATCTTCTATAGATTTAAAGCCCATGGTATAGCTGTACCACTTGGAGTAAAAACAAACCCAGTAGTACTCTTTCTACTATCAATATCACTAGTAAAATCAGCATCTACATAACCCTGCAGTTTCAAACTTGCACCTGTGAAGCAAAGACATGTATCTAATGACCCTTTTAGATATCTTAGAATCCACTTGACTGCCTCCCAATGCTGTTTTCCAGTCCTACTCATGAATCTGCTCACAACTCCCACTTCATGCGCAATGTCTGACCTTGTACACACCATAACATACATCAAGTTGCCAATAGCTGAGGCATAGGGCACCTTGCTCATATGGTCCCTTTCTTCTTCTGTCTTCGGTGACTATTATTTGCTTAGTTTGAAATGACTACCCAAGGGTGTGCTCACTAGTTTAGCTTCATTCATGTTGAACCTATTGAGAAATTTTTTCACATACTCTAACTGTGAAAGCTTCAATGTACCATTAGCCTTCAATGTACCATTAGTTCAATCACCAATATCAAACTGCTATCCTCCAAGAAACAATCCCTCATCCCTGCAACCCATCCTCCTGTCCTCAAGCTAGAAGACCAATTGAAGTTGCGCACAACTTCAACTTCTCAATAGTGACACCCTTAGTCAACATGTCTATCGGGTTTTTAGATTCCACAAATCTTCTCAAGTATTACCAGTTTATCTTCAACAAGGTAATGAATAAAGTGATATTTTGTTTGTATATGTTCGACTTTGAATGAAAAGCTGAATTTTTGGCAAGAAAAGTTGCACTCTAACTGTCACTGTGTAGAATGCCCATTTCCTGCTTCTTACCCAATTCATCTAAGAAACCATGTAGCCAAATCATAGCTTTTTTATTGTTTGAAGATTAGGCCAAGAAGATTAGTATTAAAAGAATAGGAGATTTTACTATATTTGAGTTCTAGAATTGGAAAGTCATAGCTTCTTTTACCCTAAGAAGTTGGTTAATTAAAAGACAAGATTTAGCTTCGAAAAAAGATTTTTAAGTCATTGATCTTAATTTTATAAGTCGAAAGTTCTTTTTTAAGTTTAATAGAGTTTTTATATTTATTTAATTAATTTTATTAAAAAAAGGTTATGAGTTTTTTTAAACATTATATGGAAGAAAAAAATATATAATTTTTTCATAAAAACTCTACTTTTTCTTTTGGCAAAAGTTATTTTATGTTTAGTGAAAATTTTAGAAGAACTGTATCGTGGTTTGAAAATTATGACTTTGACTTCCACTAAAGTTTTTATTTTAGAAAGAAAAAAAAAAAAGCTATAGTAACCAAAGCCTTCAATAAAATTAAAAATGAAAGAAAATAAAGTTTTATTTCAAAATCAATAATTTTTTCTTAAGTATTTTTACAAATTTACTTTTTGTTTTTTGTTTTTATATAAATATATGAAATTTTAAATATAATTTGTTATATTTAATTGTCTTTCATAATTTTTAAGATAAACCTAATAAAGAATTTGAATTCCTTCCTTTTCTCCCTTTTCCCTAATATTTTCACTAATTTAATTAAGACTATGTTTGATTTTAGAAAATTTGAGGGAAAATGTAGGGGAAAGAAAATGGAGAGGAAAAACAGAAGGAAAGAAAAAGTAAAAGAAAATAAAAAATAAATTTATATTTTTTTTATTTTTTTATTTTTATTTTTATTTTTATGTTCCTTCAAACTCATTTCACTAATTTTAATTCACTAATATAAAGATTAAATAATTTGAAGATGCATAAGTTTTTTACTAATTTTAATTATATTTGAATTTTTTTTTTTTGGTATTTTTCATAAGACAACCAAACATAAAAAAATCATTTTCTTTGATATATTTTTTTTCTTTCCTTGGTACTTTTTGAAAACCAAACATAACCTTATAACTTTTTAAGATTTTATGGGAAATGCCTTAAAAAAATTATGTATATATAAATAATATGGAAATCCAAAGAAATTGATAATAGGTAGTTTTAATTACCATATTTTATAAGCCCAAAAAATGTGATTTTTTGAGGTTCACTTAAATCAACATCACTAATGAAAATTAACTTTTATCGCATAATGTTTTATTGTATTTTCTTTGGTGAATGACAAAGAGTTTCTAATACGTTTTCAAGAAAAGATTGGTCATTAGCTATAACAAGTAATCAATAATCACAAATTAAGGTCATTCCTCCAAGTAATTAACTGTAGATAGATATCGTTACGTAACGTAAAACCTATGATTAAAGAGTAGTTTACTTAAACATAAGTGATATTTTGGGAGGGGTGAAATTCAATTCAAGCAAACTAATCCTCCATTTTTATGCATATTTGCATGTGTAGTTGCCATTGATAGATGCTCAAGTTTGCTGGTTTTTAAGTTTGCTTCAATGGATAAGTAGGAAAAAAGTTGATATTATAACAAAGCTCCTTTTTATCTAAATTGCCCATTTGTAGTTGAGAAAGGTATAGTTAAAAATGGTAAATTTTATTGTATGAAGTGATTCTATATATTTATTTTATTTTGTTAATATTGTTATATATATGTATATATTTTGCTTTGGGTGCATTGGCATTAGGGTAAGACTTAGGACATTGTTCTTTTACCATTTTCCTTTGATTATAATAATGTTTTTTATGATGTGAAATTATTGTGTTGATTAAGCTTTTCAAGTCATCTAATATAATAAGACAATGATAGGTTTTTCCATTGGCTTTTTTAATTAATGGTGTGTTAGTAGAAATGATTGAGGTATGAAATAAAGATGGTAAAATAGGTAGAAAAAAAAATAGTGTGAGAAAAGTTACGTTGTGAATTTTTTTATTGGAAAAAAATCTTTAAGTGGGAAGTTGGGAAAGGAAAAATTAGAAGAAAATAAAATTAAATTTTTTCTTTGTTTCTATTCCTCCATGAGGAAAAATAAATAAGATGAAGGAAAATAAAATAGGATGAAAATTATTTAGAAACTTATAAAATTTTAATTTCTTCATTTTTAAGAAAAAAAAAGTGAAAAGTAAGTTGAAAAAAATGTAAGAAAAATATTAAGTTTAAATATATTTCTTATTTTCTTTTAACTTCTTCCTTTCTTTCTCTCTGTCTATATATATTATTAGGTTAATGATTATTCTAATCAAGTTTTGATGATTACAAAATAAGGTTAAGGTTCCTAATAGTTCAAGTCGAGTTAATTATTTTAGGTATTCTTGAAAATTTGAAAAAAGTTCAAGTAAATAAAGAAAATTAATACCTTGAGGACTTGAGCTTTTTAAAAACTTAAGAAGATCTAGGATTGTTCGTAAGTTTGATTCTTGTTAGTGCATTTGAGTTATGAATTTTTTATGTACTAGAAATTTCAAAAATAATCTCTCATTAAACTTAAATAGATCACATTTTCTTAAAATTAGATGATTTCATGATTTTGATGAAATCCTAACCCTAATTCTTCTTAAACTCGCTTTAAAGGGTTATTTGAAATTGAGCACATGTTACCCAAGGTTCCTAACCTTGATTTGGAGTCATTTATACACTTTATAGTGTAATCGATTGAGGTAGGGGAGAGACCGATTGAGTCAATTGAGCTTGATCTGTTGGGGTGCTTTTTGTATACTCTCTTGTATTTAGTAATGTGTTTGAACTAGTTGCTCAACTGGTTGTGGTCTTGAACCTCAACGGCTAGTGAATTGGTCAAATTGATTGGCCAAGCGATAATTTTTTTTTTTTTTTTTTAGGGTTTTGAGGATTTTGAACCGAAAACATATAAATTGAAGTGTTTAAGAACATTTATGTATATAAGACTCAGTACATTCAAATTGCTAAACTAACTTCTTCTCTTATTCAAAACTCTTACAAATGCATTTATTCTTATCCTTCCTAGTTTTACTTGTTATACTAGATTGGAGAATTCATTTTATAAGTGGTGTTTTTAAGTTAGATAGACCACTTGAAGTATTTGTAAAAGGTTCATTGGAATCTTGGAATCCGAGAGTGCATACTAAAGGCTTGAGGTTCATGCTTTAAAGTTAATAAAACTCTCACTCGATTAAGAGTTGAGGAAAGTGGACGTAAAAAACAAATGAAATAAAAAATACATCTCTAATTCAATTTAGTAATTAAACTCATGGAATCTCATCCATGTTATAAGAACTATTATCACGAGTCCAAAATGATGATCACGTCTTAAATATTTACAACATTTGAAGAGAAAGAAAATGGGAAAGAAGAAGTGTAGGGTATGTTTGTTGACTATTTTTAAAAGTAGTTTTTTATTTTATGGAAAAAAAATGTTTAGAAATCAAAGAAATAAAACAACTTTTGTTCTTAAAAATAAAAAATAAGATGTTTTCAAAGTAGTTGTTTTTTTTTTAAGGGTTGTTTAAAAAATAATTACACAAATATAAAAAATGATTAAAATGAATTATTATAAATAAAAGTTTAAAAAATCTTTTAAAAGATAAATAATAGGTTAAAAATATTTTAAGTTTTCGAAAAAACTTTTATTTTACAAAGCATCAGGGAAATCATTTTCATTTTTATTCTTAAAAACTATTTTTATTTGGAAATACCCTGTCCTAAAATGATCTTGTGTGCTGTCAAATGCCTCGATATTGGGCTCAACCAAACAAGTCCATTGAGAGCCCGAGCCCAAACCCAAACCCAAATAAAATAAAAATAATGCCCATCTCAATGTCTCAAATTAGTTCCAGTCCAAACCCAAGATAACAAAAGAAATAGAGTAAAAGCCCAGAGCTCATATAAATGTAAACTCAAAGCCCAATCATCTTAATCCCAAATACAATTATCAGATATCATCTGAGCCCAAAGCCATATGAAAATCAAACTAAGCCCAAAAATAATGCAATTTAGACCCAAGCCCAACATCAACCAGCAAACTCAAATCAATAACCGAAGCCCAATTCAATTAAATCATTAAAGTTCAAATATCCTAAAGTAAAAGTCGGGGTGACAATGCACTTAGAAAACAATTCTACCTTAAAAACATTTTAACTTAGACGTGTAAACACGACATTATAAAAGTTGAAAAATCACTTGTAATGCTTTTGAAGCACTTGATAGATGATTGAAAAAAAAATCCACAAAATAGATCTTTAACCAATATAATTTTCAAACTAATGTATTTCAACCAACCCCCAGTCATTTATGTACGTTGGAAATTTTTTTTTTTAGTCATAAAAACTGTGGCTAATAACTACAGTTTTGATTTTTTAAAAAACATAAAATAGTGATTTGAATTTTTTTTTCCAATATCAAATTGTAGTTAATAAAATCTTCAAAACCGTAATCACTAATTATGATCTTAAGTTTATATTTAAAACCATAGTTGAAAACTACGATTTTAACCATTTAAAAAAATATTCAAAACCTTAGTTGGTTAAAGCTGTAATTGGTAATTATTGTTTTGATTATTTTTAAAAATATTCAAAATCCTAGTTATCAATTATGGTCTTGTGACATGGATGAGAAGCATAAGTTTAAAAATTATTTTAGGAAGGAATTTATTTTATGGATTTACTAAAGCCTAGGATTCATTAAAAAAAAAAAAAGAAAAAAGAAAATCCAATATGCAAACAGGCCTAAATTACCCCCCTTTGCAGTTAAAAATGGTAAATTTGGTTGATGAAGTGATTCTATATGTTTTTATTTAAATATTATTATTATTGTTATATATATATATATATATACTTTTGATGCATTTACGTGAGGGTAGGACATAGGACATTGCTCTTTTACTATTTTCCTTTGAATATAATAATCTAATAATATTAATTTGTTCAATTAACATTAAAAGAATTAAAAGATTTTTTAAAAAACATTTTATTATTTGTTTGTAAGAATAAAAAATTATTTTATATTTTTTAGTTAACAAACATGCTTTTTCATTTTTTTTCCTTGAAGAATTAAAAAATATTTTAAAAACAGTTACCAAACAAATCATTACATGATAGATACTACAAACACCCAAAAATCATTTAACATTGATGTAATCAAACCAGAATGAGCCATAATGCAGAAATACTGGGCTGCATTGGACACATATTCCATGGCCGAACCTGACACGACCCGAACATACAAAAGGGATCCGATGTTGGGCTTGACTTGGGTTGGGTTCATGGCTTGTAAGCTCAACGCAACCCATGTGGGTTAGGCTTGGAATGGTCACTTCTGCTTTGCTTAGTGAGAAGAAAAATTGTTTGATGAATCATTATTGCGACCTATATATTATTCATTTTCATGGAAACCAAAACCCCGTTCTTCTTGGAATTTTGATTTCCCCCTATATAATATTATGATTCATCTTTATTTTTATTTAATATACCCAATGAATATTAAATATTAAAGAAAAACCTTTTTTTTTTTTAATTATGAAGTGAGTTTTTCTCTTTTTTTCTATAAAAAAGAAAAATAAGATGAAGAAAATAAAAGAAGGAGAATAAAAAAATAACAATTTATTTAGTTCGGTCTTAAAACTTACATCCAAAGTTTAAAACAAAAAAGAACTCCCTTTATATTTTGCAAAATTTCTTATCCAACAATTGAAACACCTATTATTTCCTTTGTTATTTTACTTTTCTATTTTCATTCTAACTACCAAACTTTTAGTTGAGATTTTTTTAAAAAAAATTTTAAAATTTTTATGATTACACACTTTGTTTTTCAACCTTTTTGTGTTTAAGGTTGCCTTAACATTTTCTATGAAGAGATTATTTCTAATATACATTATGACTTGATTTTCATTATTGGTTCTAATGTCAATATTCCTCAAATTTATAATACTTTTTATTAAAATAAATCTTAATAGGGATACTTTCTTTCATATAGAGAGGGAGCATGCAATTCCTTATTTAAATATACACGATTCTTAAGAAGACTTTGTCATATAACTTGACAGCTGAACCCTAATTTGCTTTGACCTCCACCTCTAGACCAGGCCATTTTCATATTATTCTATCTTGGCTTGGCCCAATGCCAATTCTCCATTACGTATATTTGTTGCCCAATCAAGTCGTCTTTTTGGGTAAATTGAAGTTGCCTAGGAGGCTTGTTTTTAATTTTTAGATTTCTTGCTTCCTTTGTTTTTGTTTTATTTATCTCATGTATTTTGTTTAAGGAACAACATGATGTATTCTATATTTAGGGATGACAACAGGACGGATTCAGGATGGGTCACTCTCATCCCAACCCCACTCCGTTTATTTAAAATAATTTTCATCATCGTCTCATTTAAAAAATTAAATAGAACGGGGCGGGTATAATAAATTCTCCTTGCCTTGCCCCGTTTAACTTTTCTTTTGAATTTTATTATTTTTAAAATTTTTAATTACATTACAATTAATATATTTTATAAACAATTAAATTATAATATTTTTTATAACTTATTTCATTAAAAATATTTTATTATTATATATATATATTAAAAATAGTAAAATAAAAATTAAATTAAATTAATTTTATATATAATCGGAGCAGGGCGGGATAGGACAGGACAATACCCGAACCCGAACCCGACCCGGGTTTTTTAAAAAAAAATTTCAAACCCATCCCAAACTCGTTTATTAAAATTGAATCTCGTTCCATTAGGAACGGGACGGGTGGGTGCTCGAAAAAACTCAGCCCATTACCATGCCTATCTAGATAGTGGTCTTTTATACAAAATTTTGTCTTGAATCATTTTTTTTTTTTTGTCTTATTAGTATTACCTTGTACCATACAAATACCTGACAAATGATTGTATCCGACATATCCTACAACTCTTTTCCTTCCGTGTAATATGCTTTCTCATTAGCAACAGAAGTGGGTGTGGTATGATAATTAGTCAGGGTCACCCAATTTATTGTGCTGGGAATTGTCATGATCTTACAGCAAATTAATCTAACTCCAAGGTTGAATCATGTGATTGCGGGATAGTACTTAAAAGAGTTGAATCACTTACTTGGGACAGTTGTTATAAGTTCATCAAACCATTCAAATGGTGGAGTTGTAGTTAAATTAACAAGATTGGAGATGATGATCAGAGGATCTGGTATACTCGTCAAATACATGTGGGCTCATTATGCACGCATTAGAGACCTAGAAATGAAGTTGATGCGAATTAGTGTACAAATCAAACACTCATCATTAGCCCAATACATACTCATTATCTCTACGAACCCAGTCTAGAAATGAAGCGTTATTTTGTGTTGAAAGGGTCTAAGTACCCTATGAACACGATCAGACAAACCAGAGTCTTAATTTATTATATTACATGATCCATGAGCATGGAGGAGATCGATGTAGGCATGCGTGTACTAATTAAATATACTATCGACTGAAATGTCTTCTGGACGGAATATACTAGCGAGTGGAATGTCTTCTGAACCTAAATCGTCACTATTCTCATTATCCTTAAGGAGGTCTGTGATCCAGGCTTCAAAGGTGGTTGAAGTACTGGAATAACGGTTGGCGATTTCTTGGTCAGCTGGGGTGACCTCAACAATCTCCACTACTTGATCGGCCTTGGAGGGCTCCAGTGAGGCTGAAACCGGCGCAGGAATGGAACTTGCATTTGGAATACTCGCAGGCCTAGAACCGATCCCATCTGGGTTCCTGGTAGAAACTTGTGGGTCCTCCATAGTCTGCTGGTAATTGAAACTGGGTGTTTGAGGAGGAAGAGGAGAAGGGGAAGTGAGAAGCTCCTCATCTGTTGGATGGAAGCCATGTCCATGCCGAGGATTCCATGCAAAGCTGGCATCTGAGTGCAACTTGCGGACTTCATCCCTGGGATCATTCAAAGCACAAGTCAACAAATCAGCAGTGTCAAGAAGCTGGTGCCATGGTGTCTGAGTGACAAGGCTCGGAGTCTCCTTTTTTGAAAGCTTCTTCTTCAGATGGTTATTCCACAAATTCTTGATCCCAGTATCCGTTCTCCCTGGCAGGTGCTTTGCAATAGTTGCCCACCTGAAAAGCCAACACAAGTTCGATTAAGTACCTAAGCCCTAATAGCTAGAAAAATGATGAACAAAATGAGGATGACTCTGATTACTTATTGCCATGCTGCTTTTAGTTCGATAATGGTGGCTTCTTCCTCTTCAGAGAAGGGCTTTTGGTTGATACCAGGCTTCAGTTTGCTGTTCCACCTTAGCCTACAACTCTTCGGACTCCTGCTCAGCCCTGCACGCGTTGGGACATTTTTCCAGGAGCTAGTCTCACCATGTCTCTCCATATATTCAGCAAGTCTCTTGTTTTCATTCGGTGACCATCGAACTCTCTCCTGACCTTTCTGCTTCTGTGCTCTTCCCCTCATCGAAATTTCCCTGCAAATTAAGCTGGAAGAAAACCCCGTAAATTTTCCACGCTGAACATTACAAACAAATCAATAAAGAATCATTGAAATTTGAGACCTTGAAGATATAAGCGGGCACATGACATTGCTATAACACAAACTTGTTCTTTATAGTGGGGGGATTTCTGATGTGGTTCTGCTATGCCCAAAAACCATGGGAGATAAACTGGAGGATGGTGGGAGATAAAACCGATGTGGACGATTGTTGCCCCACACTCGATGTAGGACCCTGGGAAATAAACTGATGTAGGGGGGAGATAAACTGATGTAGACTATGGTTCCTCGAAAGTTGACCCACATGTTATCACCCTCCTTTTCTCTCTCTCTCTATCTGTCTCTCTCTCCTGTGTCGTGTATCATATATGATTTCATTATTATGTACTTCAGTCAATTTATTTCAAACTTATTCTCGTTTATTTCATTAACTTAAACATCCAAATGATTAAGCAAACGTTAACTAATCTTTTGTCATCTTAACCACCCTGGAAATACTCTACATTTCTTCAAAACTTCACCTTTTTACTTTAATTTTCTTACTACACTTATGCATTTTCCTATTTTCACTATTAGTCCTATGCTCTCAAAAGTCCTCTTCAAGTGAGTTTTGATCTATTTTTCTTGGTCAAGGTGCATTGGCGAAACATATTTGAAAAAATTTAAAACCATCTAGAATAAACTCCCGCAATCAAAAAAATGGAAATGAAAATAAACAAGTATAAAATTATATTTAATTACCACAATGGAGCATAACTTCAACAAGACTAATAGCTTTATAATGGTTTTGATTGTTTAAATCAATCACTTGAGACTTATTTTAATTTATGTGATATTTATTAACCTTTTTTGGAGAGAAGATAAAAAATTAACTGAAAGGGGGGTTTGTCATGTTCTATATAAAAATCATGAGTTCTTTTTCTTTTCAAGAGCTCCTTGGCTGGGACGGGAGATAAACTGTACCAACAGCCCAGGCTTTTACAGTAAGGCAAAAAACTCGTCTTTAGAATATATTTAATCAGTGTAATAATTTTTTACTTAACAAAGGCTTGGGATGGGAAGGTTCTTGTATTAGATTTGTTTCATCGATGGGATGCCTGTGGGCCCTTTCTCAAGAAAGTCAACCTAACAACTTTTTCTACGTACATTAAAGTTAGGTATGGCTATTTATATAGTAATCAATTTTATGAAAAAAATTCTAACTTCATTAATATCTAAATTAGAATTTGGTCAAAAATTGCGGTAGACAGAATAAGGGAATCGAACAAGTTGATTTATTTTTCTAGGTCAAGGTGCATTGGCGAAACATTTTTGAAAAAAATAAAAACCATCTAGAAAAACTCCAGCAATCAAAAAAATGGAAATGAAAATAAACAAGTATAACTTTAAAAATTAATGTCCAAATAAATATATGTTGGCTACAAATTGTTTAAAATTATTTGCACTAAAATTTAAAATATAAAGTAAACACATGTCAAACTATTTTAACAATCAAACAAGATTTTGTTACAAATGTTACAAACGTTTTAATTGTTGTTATGATGATAATGACTTGCATATGATATTGGATAATATAATTTAAATAAAATAAAAAGGAAAAACTATAGGTAAGCTTTTTATGTTATAATATGATAATAAGGAATTAAGCAAATTATAGGTAAAATGCAAAAATAAATAGAGCCATTATTGAGTATGAAGATGCACATGCAGGTGAGGGAAGATGTGGTTTTGTGGGTGAAAGGAAGATGGTGGAATGGGCAGGAGGGTGAGTAGAATTCTCCAGCCTATAATTAATGATGCTTGCCTTGTTTTTCTACCTGCATTCTTACTTTTAAGAACATGCAGTAAAATACACGAGGGGCTGAATCCTCATTATCTCTGTGAAAGCAACCTAGAAATGAACCATTATAGGGTATGTTTGTTGAATAATTTTAGAAGTAGTTTTTTATTTTATCCAAAAAAAGCATAGAAAACATGTTTAGAAATCAAAAGACATAAAACAATTTTTTGTTCTTAAATATAAAATAATAAAAGTTTAATTTTTTTTTTAAAAGATAAAAAATAGGTTTAAAATATTTTAAATTTTTGAAAAAACTTCTATTTTACAAAGCGTCAGAAAATCATTTTCATTTCTATTCTTAAAAATTATTTTTCATAACTGATTTGGAAATAGCCAGTCCTAAAATGATCTCGTGTGCTCTCAAATGCCTCCGATATTGGGCTCAACCAAACAAGTCCATTGAGAGCCCGACCCCAAACCCAAATAAAATAAAAATAAAGCCCATCTCAATGTCTCAAATTAGTCCCAGTCCAAACCCAAGATAACAAAAGAAATAGAATAAAAGCTCAGAGCCCATACGAATGTAAACTCAAAGCCCAATCATCTAAATCCCAAATACAATCATCAAATATCATTTGAGCCCAAAGCCATATGAAAATCAAACTAAGCCCAAAAATAATGCATCTATCCCCCCGGTTTTTTTCTTTTGGAAAAATGGAATGCTTTTGGAATGGAGGCCAGACACATAAATAATGAGAATGACCAACGGTGACTGTCAAACTTGACATGCATGTGATGCCACAAAATGGATTCTAGGTCTAATATGTCAAAAAGCATAACATCAGACAATGATTTACTCAACTTATGGTATGAAATATCTTCTTTGAAATAGTAGAAGTAAATCTCATCTATGATAGTTGATCAATATATAATCTTCTAGAAATTTGAAGTTTGAAAGTCATGGATTATATGATTATCTCCGATGTAATAAACTACTCTAAACCCTAAATTCTAAGCTCCAAACATATCGCTAACCCTAAATCAACCCTAAGACTTGTTTTTACCTATTACAATGTGGGTAGAATGCTTTTATGTCGGAAAGGGTTTATAACTTAAAATTTCTTTCACACTACAAATTATTTTTCAACACGTCATTTTTCGACTTTTGAAAATGTTTCTTAAATTTTAAAAAACGCTTATTTTTTTCTTTAAAAAAATGCATTTTAAATTGAAAACATTTTTTAAAATTATTATTGAATCGATTTTTATAGTAATTTTTTTATCACTTATTAACATGATAACATAACAAAATAAAAATAATTGACATGCACTAAGTTGATGTAAGAAAAAAAAAGGGGGATTGCGACAACACAAAATGGCGCGTAGTGGAAGGGAGAGGGAAGCATAGAGAAGAGCTGCTATTTCTGACCGTTTGCTCCCTTAGATCACGACGCAATCCACTTCAAACCCATGTTCCCATGTATCCAAAATTACATTAGTTGCCTCATGTCATTCAATGGTTTTGGTCACGCCCCACGTGACTGCTTCAATTCACAACTTACTTCAACCTCCAAACCCACTAATATTATACATATATGTACAATTATTTTTTTTATCCATGTGGGGTCTCCTAGATTGGTATTTTTGTGATTTTTCTTCATTGACAAATCTATATGAGTATATCTCATATAGGATCCTACTCAATCATAGATCGTACTAGGGGGACGTGGAAGCCAACTACCCAATTCATCTCGGATTGGGAATTTTCAGACAGAAATTAATCATAGGAACACGCCTGCTATTCAAACCGTAACAGTTGTAATGATTGTGAGTGCTGATACGTTCAATCTTGATGAAGATCATCAGAACATGATCAGCGGCCAAGGGTGATTTTGAGATGAGTGGACCCACATTAGAATTAACTTACACAACAAGCAAGAATTTAGGATGCAAAACTCTCGGAAGGAAGAAGAGTAGAAGACAGAGAGGATGTAAGTAATAGATTGAAAGAATTTAGGAGCAAGAATTTTAAGTTATAAACCCTTTCCAACATAAAAGCATTCAACCTACATTGTAATGGGTCAAGACAAATTTTAATGTATTTTTAAATAAACTACCTGTAGACCCCTATTCATATATGGTTCATAACCTCGTTGGATCACATTCTACCTTGGTACAATTAATTTAGGCCTTTTACTCATATATATATATATATATATATATATATATATATATATATATATATATATATATATATATATATATATATATCCTACAAGAAAATTGAGTATTACCCACCGACTTAAATTTGCTTTTGCAACATATTTACATTGTTGTAAATTTCTAACACACCTACTTCATTGTAAATTGAATTATTCACTGTTTATACGTAACTTTTTACCAACACTAATTGCAATAAAAAAATACTGTTGACAAAAATATATTATTACGATGAATTTAAACCATTGCAAACGTTCAACTAACATATTTTATCACAAAACAAATTTATCTATAAATAAATGAATAAACTTTCATAAACAATTTTCTAATAAAAATTATTATTCACTAAAATAGTATTATTATAGTGGATAATAATATCACACATAATTTGTCCCAAAAGCAATTGTTTCTTATGAATATGAAATATTTTTACTATAATTGTATGATAAATATGATTTAACAAGTGATAAAAGAATTTCATGATTATTTTTTTAATTTCACATAATAATGATATATATATATATACACAATAATGTAACTTTTAATTATAATTTATAATAAATTATGATTTTTTTTTTATGATTTCTCATCTACTTAATAGTTCTTTATAGAGAGAAATTCATGAAACACAACCAATACATATTCATAAAATATTAATTTTTAAACTTTTCATATATTTTTTTTAATTTTTCATAATTTTTTACCAAATAATATCACTAAATATAAAATTTTCTTTTACCTTATCTCATATATATATATAATTTTAAAAAATAGACATTTCATTATTGTTTTTAACTTTTCATAATTTTCTATAACCCAATATACTAATATGCACTTATAAGGAAACAAATATTTTTTTGATCATAAAATTTTTAGAATTATAAATATTTTAATTTTTTATGATATGATCATACTAAGCTTCAAAATTTCTTATGATATGAATAGTAGATATTAAAACATAAATAATTTATATCAAAGTTATTTGTTTTAATAAATACTCAATATTCAAAAAATGTGCTACTTCAAGATAAACATCTAATTTTATGAGAGTTGTCTTTTCCACAAACAATTTAAATGTAAATTAATTTTTGAAAAAAAAATTAAATAGTAGATATTGAAATATAAATAATCCGGTGAATGTGTTCAGATCCATGTCTTCAGATCAGGTATGAATTGAACTCCTTTCTTTTAACCACACACCTTATGTTTTGTATATCTAGGTTTTTGAACTCAATTTTTTTTTTCTTATTTTTGGAAATCTAGACACTCAGATCTTGCAAGTACATAAAATTTGATGCTACTTTTTGTAATTCGATTTTGATTTTTCTCTTGTGTTTGCATTTTTTAATTCTCTATGCTTCCATTTGATTTTGAAATATAATTTAAAATTTTCATTTGCTATGGCACATGTTTGAGGAATTTTAATTCTAAAACCTGATATTAATGTGCTTCCATTTTAATTCTAGAACCCACTGTTTTGTTTTGTTTTAATCATTTTTTTTTTTTTTTTTTTGAATATTAGAGGAGTGGGTGATATGGTTTTTGAAGCCAAATTAGACATAGCTAGCTCAGGAATATTATTTGGGCTTGTGGCTTTCCAAGTGGGGTCATTCTACTTCTTACCCATGATCTTTTAGGTTGGGAACTAATAAATTGTTGTGTCACAAAAATTCTTTGAAAATTTTAAAGGAACCTTTGAGGCATGGAAATAATTTGCTGCAGATAGGTTCCACAGGATTTATAGTCACAAAAGAATGCATTGAAAGTATGCCCCATCACTCAAATGCTTATCATTCTTCTTTAAAGTCTATTTTAGTTAGGATTCTATTGACTATGTAGTAAATACATCATTATGCTCCAGTTGTTGGTGCTAAAATTCCTTATGGGGTTTGTCTAATCAAATTAGATGTTGAGATTTTTCCTTATAAGATATATCACTATTTTGGCACATTCATTAGTTTGAGGTGATTTTTTACCTTTTAATTAATTGTATTTTGGGAGTGCTCTAATGTCAATGCAATTAGTGGTTTTTGATGATCCTAAAATTGATCAAGAGTTGTTTACCTATAATTTTGCTCGAACTGTTACTTACATTAGTTGTTCGGGGTTAAACTAGCTTTGTTTCAATATTTTGCTTTGTTTAGGCCCCATATGTATGCCACACATGGGTACTTTTAGGGTAATGCTGACAAGGAATTGACTAAAGGTCCTTCACTAGTTATTAACCTAATAGAAACCTTTTTCTGTTTTGTTGTCATTTATCTACTCTATTAGAGATTGAAAATTTTAAAATTGTTTTCTCTATGCTAAGAATAACTTTCTTAGAGCCAAATGCAGATAAATTGAATGGAGAGATCTACACTCTCACTTTCTGTTTTGTTGACCGAATGCCTTTCTAAATTTGCTTCATGGTTGAGGCAATTTGCAATATCATTTCTGAGGTGGTGGTGGAGGTCCTATATTCCACAATTTCCATGTTTGTTTCCCCCTGATTCTAAGTTGAAGTTTAGAGTAAATGTGGTTGAGTGGGTTGTATTTGTCCTGAAATTTGCAATCTGAGATGTAATCGAACAAAATAAGGTTATTTATGAGTATGTTAGGTTGAGCACATTGATGAACAGAAGACCCATTGTAAACATTTATATTATTTTAAGCGTGATTGTCAGATTTTATTCAGGAATTAGAAAAATTGGATTAGTTCCTATACACATGGCACCAACAGTAGGTAAAGACCAAGTTACTATAAGAAAGACTAAATCCAAATTATTTTGGTTACAATGATACTAGAGTCTCATGACATTGTATATAGGAATTCCAGCCTGCATACACATGAAGTTCTATTACAACCATTGTCACAGTCACATCCTTTTCAAGTTCTAGCACCTATTTCACAAATTTACTCTCCTAAAACTTCATAGAAAAATGTGTTGGTTCCCATAAGCTTTTTTCCTAATCATAATACTTTAGTTCCTCTTGCTTTTCCTAATGACTTTACTGAATCATTCATCTTACTTTGCTATCATGTAGACCTATAATGAAGAGTGGCAAAGACTTATAACATGGGTTGCAACTTGTGTAGCTATGTATGCTGCATATGCGGCAATTCTTGTTTCAGTTTATCATTGCTCAAACTATTTGAAGAGGTCAATCTCTAATGAAGGAGATTATGAATGACATGCTTTGATGCAAAGACTTACACTAATGGATAATGAATATTGTCATAATCAACTATGTATGGGAAATGATGCATATGCAATACTAGTAAACATTCTTCGGGGAACAGTTTGTCTTAGAAATAGTGCACATAGTAATGTAGAAGAACAAGTTGTCAAATTCCTTCACATTATTGGTCATAATTTAAGGAATAAAACTATGAAATTTTATTTCAAGTGTTCTAGTGAAACTGTTAGTCGTCATTTTCATCAAGTTCTTAGAGTTACAATATCTTTAGATGATGTCTTCTTAAAGTAGCCCAATAGATTAAAGTGCCCTCAAGAAATCAAGGACAATACCAAATTTTGGCCCTAGTTTAAGGTAAACTTACTTATCTAATAAACATCATTAGAATATTATTTACATTTCAAAATAAACTAATAATTTTGTTTCTTTATAGGATTGTATAGGGGCGATTGATGGATCACATTTTCGTGTAAAAACGTCAAATGATATTGTACAAAGGTATCGGGGGCAAAAGTACTATCCAACACAAAATGTTTTAGCAGCATGTTCCTTTGACTTGAAGTTCACATATGTTTTACCTGGTTGGGAAGGATTTGTGTCAGACTTGAGAATCTTAGATAATGCATTAACGAGAGATTTTGATAAATTGATTGTTCCATAAGGTGATTATTGGTGATTAGATAATAACATAATTTGTTAATTCAAGTGATTATTACTAATAACAAAGATCCTTTGTCTATGCTTCTTAGGTAAATATTATTTGGTTGATGCTAGTTTTCAACTAAAAACTAGATTTCTTACTCTATATAGACGCACTTGTTACCATTTAAAAGAGTACAATGTTCATGAACCAGAAAATGCTCAAGAGGTTTTCAACCTTCGACACTTGTCCTTGAGAAATGCAATTGAAAGAGCATTTGGTGTTTTGAAGAAAAGGTTTCCAATAATAGCTAGTGGGATGGATCCGCATTACCCTGTTGACACATAATCTGATATTATACTAGCATGTTGTATCCTCCATAACTATGTTATGGGTGTTGATCCAAATGAAAGATTAATAGCAAAGGTCGACAAAGAGCTTTTTAGCGAAGAAGCGGAGTTTGAATCAATGGTTTTAAGTTTAGTTGAAAAATGCAAGGAATGAGAAATCTTAAGGGAGAAAATAGTCATGGATATGTGCAAAGATTACAATAGAAACCGTTGATGAGTTCTTTTATTTTATGGTTATTTTCTTGATAGCTTTTTGTGTTTAATATTAAGTACGATGATTGTACTTAGAACTATAACTTCTCTAGTTAAAATCACACTTTGAATGAGTTACAATGAAGTTATTATTATATCTCCTCCTCTTGACTTTTCACTTTAAACACACACACACACACGCACATATTATTATTATTATTATTATTTCATATGGAACATAGTGAAGGCTTTGAAGTACACAAAAGTGTAAGTGAAAAAAGAAACTTGACTTGGATTGATGAAATGGACAACTTTGTGGTTGATCGATTAATGGAGCAAATGCATAAAAGGCAAAAGATAGGAAAAGTTTTCACCAAGACAACTTAAGAAATAGTTGCTCGAGAAATTGGGGAAAATTTTGAATTGAGTTGTAACTCTAAGCACATAAAAAATAGAACGAAAACTTTTTTTAAAAAAACTTTTATGCTGCTCAAGAAGTTTTATAAAGTGGTAGTGGATTTGGTTTCAATGAATCAACTCAAATTATTGAAGCTACCATGGAAGTATGGACTACTTACACTAAGGTGTGTTAATTATTATTTTTGAGGTACTAAGTATATTATGTTGCATAAATAATATAGAATATATGCCATTAGAACACATATTTTGACTCTAAGTAGTATGTCATATTTATAACGACTTAAAAGATTAATTTATATTTTGATTAAAGATAATTATCCAATAATAATGTATATAATATCTATTCTACAACTATGTTCATATGTGGGGAGAAAAATTATGTTATAGTCAAGAGAAATGTTAACAAAAGAGAGAAAAAAAAACTTCTTATATTAAAAGATCTTACCTATATATATATTATTTAAGAAGTTTAGTTATAAAAAAAAAAAAAAAAAAAGCAAGCAAAGCTAAACATTTTATTATATTAAGAAATTTGATTAAATCTTTAAATTATTTTCCTTTCATAAGTTTGTTACGTCAAAGGAAGAAGAAAGACGTTTTTTATAAATATTATTATAGGGAGATTTTATCCTATTATTATTGTTATTTATTTCCATTTAGAATTTTTTTTTTCATTAGCAAAGCTATTTAATTATTTTATTTTTTAAAGTTTTCTTCATTTCTTTCATATCTTCTCTCTCAAAGTGTCCAAGGGAGCTCTATTTCGGAGCATCATGGTTGAAAAAGCAATCGGTATTTCATTTTTTTTCCACTTCAATTTTTTTATACCAAAATTTTCCATTTAAGATTTCTTTTTTTTAAATAATGATATTCATATTTTTTTTTAAAAAAAATTAATCCTATTAAATACATGAATGAATAGAAGATAATCTTAAAAATATGTTATGCTTTCTTTTTTTTCTTAAATTTTAATGTTATTTTATTTTTGTGTTTTTTTTTTTTTGCAATAGTAATTTAATTATTGTTTCATTTGTGTTGTTGCAGGTTACAAACTTGGGATATGCGAAAAAAATTTGCTGATCTTGATTTAGCGATACTTATGTAAAAATGTATATTTCCTTATCTAGTTTATAAAAACTTTTTATTCTTATTTATGCATAACCATTCTTCAAGCTGATTGAAGGTTTATACAAAACTTTCAATGGTGATATCTAATTATAGTTAAAGTTTAGTTTGATGTATAAATTTCATGATATGATACCATGAAATTTATTTTTTAATATTTTTATTTATTTTTTAATGAAAAAATAAATATTTTTATTTTTCTGAAAAAAAAGGAAAAAAAAAGAAAGAAAAGAAAAAAGAAGATGGGGGAGAACGAGGACAGGACATGATACCATGGTTGTGAGGATGGAAATGAGAGGCCATATTGTTGTTGTTACTATTACACCCAGAAATTTAGGGGGGAAAACGCCACCCAAATCCTATCCCAACTCCTTTTGGAAACAAAAAAAAAATCTGTTTGTCTAAGTTAAAGCTTTAAAAATAACATATAGTGGGTCCGGTTGCACATCACTCTTTCCCATCCTCCGAGACTGCCTCTCTGTGGAATCTTCTTCTTTCTTATTTTATTATTAAAATTATATACGTCAACATCCCATATCCTCTCTATTCAATTTCAACAACATGGGGTTATCACACTTTTTACACTTTTTTCACATCTAATCTAGAAAATAGAAGATCATTAATATATATATATATATATATATAGACTTACGTTATATTTTACTTTATAAAGAGTAAAAACAATCAATGATAAAATCAAATGCAACTGCCGGAATTTTAGGGTATGCACTGGCTGAAAAAGGAGGAATATGAATATGGAGAGAGGAAGAGCACTAGGTATTGAAAATGAGTGAGGGAGAGAGAGAGGACAGCCGTGGATGCTCCTCTCACTGCAGCTGAGTCAAAACTTGTAATGGACGGTTAGGGTAGGACCAAAATTCTATAGTTTCAAATCAATATATCCAAGGCCTTATGTCTAATTTTGGAATTAACAAGAGCACATTCCTTATAAAAATTAAATTATTGTCACTTGTCCTGATATATTTATCCATATAAGCTTATACATTTTGCATGTAAAATTATGATTTTAATTAAAATGATTATTTATGAACGCAATTATATTATTTTATTATTTAGGAAAATGCTATTCCCACGTGCACTAACACCATGGGCCCATGCATCATACACGTAGTAGTCCACTCAACTTAAACCCTAGCACAATAACTTACTCAGAAAGCTAAATCACCAAGCCTTGGGCCATTATTTTACATAGAACCATGTCTTTCTAGTTGGCCCTCAACAATCAACGTAATGCAGGAGAGCTACTCGGGCAGTCTCCGTAGATCATATAGAGCTCCGGTGAAAAGATAGGTGAGTCTGACAAGGCTTCAAAGGTGGTAATCCCGTTTTCCACTCGATTAGTCATAAAGGACTCCGATGGGGCTGAAGCCTCTAAACCAGGAATACAACCTGCATTTGAAACATTCACAAATAAAGAATCAAGATCGGCTGCATAGTTGTTGTTGACTTGTGGGTCAGGAATAGAACCTGTATTTGGAATGTCAGCAATCGAAGGACCAAACATGTCTGAATAGTTGTGGACTGTTGGGTCCTCCATAACCTGATAATTGGAACCGGGTCCTTGGGGAGGAAGACTGGATCGAGTAGGGTCTGTAGACATATTGATGAACTCCACTCCATGGTTATTGTTTAGTTGTGGGATTGGGTGTTCCATAGCCTGGTAATTGAAATTGGTTCCTTGAGGAACAGTACCTGAGAGATCCTGAGGGCCTGTTGAATTGAAACCGAGTCCATGGAGTTGAGCCTCAGGATTGGGTGTAGCGTACCCGAAGCCTTGCAGTACTGAACTAAGCAGCAAGTGAAGATTGGGTAGCTCTGCAGCTGAGTGCAACGCCAGGGCGTAGTTCTTTATATAAGTCTCAGTAGAAGCCAATAAATCTGCAGCGGCTAATAACTGTTGCGACCCTGCCTGAGTGACAACGGGGGTTTCCTTTGGCAGAACCTTTTTCTTCAGACGGGTGTTCCAGTGATTCTTAATTTGGTTGTCCGTTCGGCCAGGCAAACGAGTTGCTATAAATGCCCACCTGAAAAAAAACAAGAAAAGCTCCTCAAATGATATAAACTTTCGTAATGGAAAAAGATGGAACAAAATGAGGAGATTCTCATTACTTGTTGCCATGAACGGATTGGAGGCGGATGATGGTGGCCTCTTCGTCTTGAGAGATGTCCCCTCTCTTGATATTAGGATCCAGATAGTATGTCCACCTCTGTCGACAGCTCCTTCCAGTCCGTTCCAGCCCTGCCTTAGCCGGGACACTTCTCCACCGTCCAGGCTTATTATGTTCCATATATTCAATGAGTTTCTGATCTTCTTCTGGAGTCCATGGACACTTCTTGTGCTTACTCTGCTCATGTGCCTGTGATCTTGCCATCATCGATTACCTGCAGAGATAGACGAAAACCCTATAAATTTTGCATGAAATGCTGAACATTTGTACAATGATTACTAAGTTTCAAAGAAATGAGCAAAGAATAATTGAAGTTTCAGACCTTTGAAGATAGAAGAAGATGATATTTCTGTCACCAAGCGGTTCACTAACGTAGGCTTTATATATGTTGGGCTGGACCGCCGTGTCTTTCAATCATTCCCCTTTGCATATGGAAGATACCATGGAAGATAGCCCTCTCTCTCTCTCTCTCTCTCTCCATAGCTTCTTTGCATATGGAAGATACCATGGAAGATAGCCCCCCCCCCCCTCTCTCTCTCTCTCTCTCTCTCTCTCTCCATAGCTTCTTTGCATATGGAAGATACCATGGAAGATAGCCCCCCCTCTCTCTCTCTCTCCAATTTTTTGTGACCCACATGCAGATAAAACAAATATTCCAATATTTCATAAAGATCATTTTTTCTGCCTTTGCAAAAGAGAGGCAACCCCAACCAAGCAGGCAGGCATGATAACAAAATGATCTATGAGAATGTATGGTAAGTGGTTGGTAAAAAAGCCTTATTGTTTAGCGTTAGGGCCCCAGGACCCCAACCCACGTAAACACAAGCTCCTCAAACTGTACCAACCACCCAAAACACACAAATGCTGGTCATCTTTTGCCGACCACTAACTGTTAAATTATGTGGCTGGCCTAATGAGTCGAAGTTATGACCGTGAGTATAGCATGTAAATGTACTTTTTTTGGGATGCGTGTCCATTAATTTCATCATTTTTTACCCAAATCTCATGCTTTGTTCCTCAAAATGGGGTTCGTTATTTTGTAATTGAGTACCATTATGGTCTCATTTACTTATATTATTATCGTAAATATTTATATTATTATTTAATAATCTAGTATTTTAAAAAATTTAGATTTAAAATTAATTCAATAGTTATTGATTCGATACCTTTTGAATTTTTCGTAAAACGATATTCTTGTGTTCCTACATTGATGTTATTGAGCCGAAGAATCATTAACAAGACTTAGCTCTAGAATGGTTTCGATTGTTGCAAAGTAATTGAATTGTTTAAATCAATCACTTGAGACTTATATTAATTAATAATAATTTTCGGATAATTAACCTCTCAGCATGCACGCACGCGGCCAACAAAAGTAGCAAGAGAAAAAGAAAAGAGAAAACTGATCATTGTATGGTTCTGAGATCAATCAACAACCTCATTCTTTGATCCTTGTCCTGCTTGGATGTTGAAGGCCCCATCCCGTACACTAACATGACATTGATTTGAAGGAGGAAAAGGACTTGTCATGTTCTCTTTTCAGATGCCATGGACATTAAACTTTTTCGCACAACTTCTGTTATAATTTCTGTGACATTTATTAAACTTTCCAAGAGAGAATAATTCATTGCTTCATTTTTCTCCTTTTCAATGCTAAAGCTTTCAAAAGCCTGCATACGATTAACAAACAGAGAGAGTGCATATCTAAAATTTTAAACTCTTCTTCACTCATAAAGGGTTTCCATGCTTTCATTCCAAAAAGGGATTGGGAGATAATGGGGGCAAGATTGTTAAGAAGGGTTATGTTGAGGTTATCATTTAAAAAAAAAAAGTCCATCATATTGATGAAAAGCCTCTATCAATTAACCCATTACAAGATTCCAATAATTGGAGACAATCAATTTATGTCTGATTGAGGAGATAAGCCGATGCCAACGGACATGGTTTTGGACATAAAATCTTTGGTGTCCATCAACGCTGTCCATTCACCAAGTTCCATGTAGGTCCCACTTAAGCTTTTAAACCACGTGTAAACTTATTGGTAAAACTAAAAATTAATCTGCCCCTAATTAAAAAAATAAAATAAAGTAAATCCCCAAAATAAATGTTAGCAAACATGAGAAGGACGTAAAAAAAAAAAAAGCAAAAAAAAAAAAACTTTACATCCCCTAACCACATGGCATCATGTGATGAGATGTTGAGGGATACCTGGTGTTTGGGATGGGTCACTCTTATCCCAATCTTGTCCCATTTATTCAAAATAATTTTTATCCCCATTCATTTAAAAAATTAAATGGGGTGGAATGAGACGGGATGGGTATAGGAAGTTCTCATACCCATTCCCTCGCATCATTCAACTTTTTTTTAAAATTTACTTTTAAAATTTTTAATTACATTAAAATAAATATATTTTATAAATAATTAAATTATTATATTTTTTATAATTTATTTTATTAAAAATATTTTATTATTATTTATATATTAAAAATAATAAAATAAAAATTAAATTAATTTAATTTTAAAAATTAATTTTATATATAATCGGAATGGGACGGGATGAGACAAGACATTATATCATAAAAAATATTATAAGGGATAAAAATCAAATATAACTATTACATTTCTGAAACATCCTATATTTCCCCACTCCCTATATCTACACCATGAACCACGAGTCCCCTCCTTATATCTCACATTTTTCCTCGCATCTTTATATATTTCGCATAGTCTTTACAAGTCTATCTTTATCTCATAACTTTTTCCTCTTATAACTTAAATGTTCTTAGAGATATTCCTAATAATTTTCTTTATTCTATAACAAAAACTAATATTATAATAATATATCAACTTAGGAAATATTCTATATAATATTATTTACAAAAATGAATTTATATTAATTAAGAATTTGAGACACTTTCCAATAATAATTTCCATTACATCAAATTTCATTAAGTTAATATTTCATCTCTCCATGATACACTCTCTTTTATATCACTTTTGATGATACATGCATTTTAACTATAAATTATGGTATTAATGGGTTTACTATTTGAGTTTCTAATTGTTTTTAAACAATTACTAATATTGTTCATAAATCT
This sequence comes from Vitis riparia, assembly GCF_004353265.1. Taxonomy (NCBI): domain Eukaryota; kingdom Viridiplantae; phylum Streptophyta; class Magnoliopsida; order Vitales; family Vitaceae; genus Vitis; species Vitis riparia. The sequence goes on from NC_048431.1 coordinate 18,832,182, forward strand.
ACCACATTAAGTATTATTTGATTTGAAGTTTATTTTCCTAATAAAAAAATTAAAAAATATGATTCTATACAGAAGTGAAACAATAGTCATTATAGATTAATTTTTGCCCATAAATATTTAATATTAATTGAATTATTATTTAAAATTTAAGTTATTTTTAAAAATACTAAACTTGTTAAGGAATCTAGCAGATTAAACTTTGTTTGATTTGGAGTTTGTTTGTCTAATGAAAAAATTTGTAAAAATATGATATGTAAAGAAATAAAATCTATATGTATCAAAGTTTAAATTTGTCTAAAAACAAATGAGACTTGAAAGCATACCCACTAAATGATGATGCTATTTTTATACCATACGGAAAAACATAGCATGTGACATAGTGGGACCGTTTTCTTTCGGTTTGCATTCACCATAACCCAACAACCACCCAAGCTAAAAATGGGCATGGCAATGTGCTGTCCTGACATTCCCGTCTGCAACCACATTGTACAACGCTCACTCCATTGACAAAAACTGAAACACGCCGACATCCATCCCCTCAAAAATAGAAACTTTGATATTGTTTGAAAAGTATGTTTAAAACCAATTTTGAAAATACTTCTTGGAAACTGTTTTGTCCTGTAAAACAAATTCGGTTTAGAAATATAAAATGTTGTTACGTGTTTTTATCTGTTTTAAAAATAATTTTTATATGTAATATTTTTTTTAATTATTCTTCATGCTTATATAATTATTTTTTAAATCAGTTCCTAAAAAATAAATAAAAATATTTAAAATCTTTTTGGTAATTATTTTTAAAAATAATTGTAAAAAATAGTTTTTAAAAACAATTTTTTAATTTTTATATAACAAAATTTTGTTTAAAAATCTAAAATATTTTTGACTTTTTAAAATATATTTTAAAAATAGTTTTTATATCTACTATTTTATTTTTAATCATTTTATATGTTTATATAATTATTTTTAAAATTAGTCTTTAAAAACAAAAGAAAATATTTAAAAGATATTAAAAGTTAAAACACCATATTTACTGTTTTTAAAAATAAAAAATGGAAAAGAAAATAATTTTTAATTATTCAACACGTTTTTTTAAGAACAAAAAAACTATTGTAAAACATAATTCGCCTTTAAAGTTAATATTTTTTTGGTTTTAAAATGTATTTTCTCATTTATTTTTATTTTTTTGAAGAATGGAAAAATGTCCCCAAAAACAGTTACTGAAGAGGCCTAAAGTGTCAAAAAGAAAAAAGTGTGTTAAATATCATTGATCCATGATGAGTCCACTAGAAATGCAAGCTAGAAAAGGCAATAAGGAAACTTTATGTTTTGAGCTGCTGAGCCCAAAATACAAGTGATTTTAAACCCCAATTTTTCCAATTTCAAGAAACATATGTTAACGTGAAAAATTATTAGATTTTCATGCACTTTGTCCTGATTGGGTTTTTTTATACCCAATATGCCCTTCCCTATCCTCCAAGTCGGTTTCCACATTTGAAAAGCCAAGAAAAAAAAAATCCATGGAATTATGATTTTAATAATTTTAAGTTGTTAACCCAATAGGGATGAACTTTAAAGAGAAATCTTCCCAAACCCACCACAAAGAAACGTGTGACTATGATAATATGTGGTACTGCAATCGCAAAAATAGGACAAAGAAGTGAGATTGTGTCCTTAGTTATGATTAATAGAGGAATAGAAGTGAGGTTGTGTACTTAGCAATGCTTAATTTCATTGTCCTGCTCAGAAAACACAAAACTTCGCCCTGGTGTCTGCCGACCACCCGACATGAGTAGTTTAGGTTTTATTTTTGTATATTTCCTTCAAAATGGATGGTTAGAAATCCAAACGTGGGAATTGTTGATGGCGAAATTCTGGCGTAGAGATCACAGCTACCAGCAACAGAGTTTCGATCAACGCATATGAAGATCCTTCCTTCCTCCTGTAAAAGAATGTCCGGACGGGTTGTCCGGGCACACCCTCTGATGCCTAAGTTAGTATTTCGGAAGTTGTTAGAAAGCAACGTCGGGAGTCTTTCTCCACGATTTTCTTGTTACCCCCTTTTTGAGAATTACCTTCGAACTTAAATACGAGACAGAGAGGGTGTCCTTGTTGGGCTAGCGGGTCCCATTGTTATGATTGCGGCTTATAGGGCGGCGAAGCAATCATGACCATTTTGTCGCAAGGCGATTGTTGTCAGAAGGGCGTTCAAGCGGCGGTTGTCACCTCAATTTATGATCTTCTATACGTGGGATATATCAAGCGATATGAGGAGATTTGGGAATGTCCCATCAAGCACGTCTTGCATTGAAGATGAGTGATGGTTCAAGGGATTCGGTCAAAAGCATGGTCAGAGTTGCTCTCTTGACTTCGCGCAGAAATCGATCCGGAGGATTGAGAGTATGCTTCGAGTAAAAGCATCCGGGGAAACTGAATTGTTGGCGAATAGTATGACCCAGGTGGAGGCGTTCGTGGACCTGGGCATGCCTTGACCGGGGAAGGTGAATAGTGTTCACCCATTCTCGCCCGACAGTAAATGGCTGGTGAGGGATATCTGGACAAAGTGATCCATCTACCGCACAGCACCCTCCAGCTGGAAGGGCGATGACACGTGTCAGCAGGGAGATGATCCTCCTAGGCGGCTGAGAGGGAGCCATGTGGCAGGTTCGGAAGGGATCCCACAGGAATTGTTTGACACCTTTCTCTCGCCGCAGACCTCTTTTATGGAAAAGAAAAAGACACTTCAATGGTTCGCAAAGACTACTCGTCTATTCCCCAATGTTTTCAGAACCGGACCGGTGATCGAACCGGAAAAGTTACCGGTTCACGGTTCACTGGTCGGACCGGCGGTCGAACCGCTATCAAACCGCTATCGAACCGGTGACATCATAAATATATAATTTATATATTATTAAAATTAAAAATAATTATAAAATTTTAAAATATATATGAATAAATTAAACATCAATAATATTATTTTATATCTTTGATATTATCAAATTAAATCATATTAATATTTTAAATTTTATTAAATGAAATATGTATAATATTTAAATGTGAATATATAAAAAAATGAAAATTTAAACTAATTTCATAATTTTTAAAAATATTATATTATTTTTATTTAATATTATAAAAAAATTTAAAATTTAATATATATTGTTTTGTTTGGCATATTAGTTAATAAAACACATGTAGCCGAGTGGTGTCTTAGGTGTACTATAGTTAAAGATTGGTCCAAGGTTCAAATCCTCTTGGTGGAGTTTTGTTATGTTTTTTTTCATTGATAATGCAATCCCACATCGGAAGATGAGAAGAACAAGGAGTCCAATGACTCCTATAAAAGCCATCCTCAGCATTGGCTTGGCATGGTCTTGTGGGCTAAAAAAAAAGCCCACAGTAATGGGATTGGGCATGTGGGCTGTGTCATAAGACAGGCCCAACATGGAATCCTTCCTTTCATGCTTACAATGAGAGGGTAATGTTTTTATTTTGTAATTTTTTTTTTAAAATTAAAATTATTTAAATCTACCGGTTCCCTTGGAACCGGCCGGTTTGTCCGGTTCACCGGTTGAACCGCCGGTTCGAGCGGTTCAACCCTGGTTCGATCCCCATCCGGTCCAAATGACCGGATCGGACCGGAATGGTGACCGGTCGACGGTTGGACCGGCCGGTCCGGTCCGGTTTTTAAAACATTGCTATTCCCTACTTTTTAAATCTAAGACAATTCTATGCCTCACCAATGAACAGCAACAGAGAGAAGGTGGCAATTTCATCCGTGAGAACAATAACTCAACCATTATATTAATGGGTTTAACCCTTCCTATAAGTTCTGCCCAAGCTTCAAATTAAGGAGACCAATTTCTGGTGACTTGTTCAGTTGGCATGAACGCGTTCTCCACTGAGGCTGAAACCGGTCCAGAAATCCAAGGCTCAAAGTAATCTCCCCTGAAACTGGTCTCATTTTGATTAACGTTGGGAATCAAAGAACCAAACCCGGCAATCAAAGACTCGGGATCAGATGAAACAGGTGTAGGATGGAAGAGTTGTGTGGCATCTGGCTGATCGTCGGTGCAACTTTGTGGGTCAGGGATATTCCGATGAGTACTTGTCGCAGGCTTCTTCTTCGAATGGTTGTTCCAACGGTTCTTCATAGCATTATTGCTTCGCCCTGGAAGATGAGTTGCTATAAATGCCCACCTGAGTCTCATCATCACTCGGAAGATATCCCCTGGAAATTCTGGGTAGGCTAATTCAGAAGTGGACCAAGGGTTGACGATTTCTTGTGAGGTTGAAACCAATGTAGGAATCGAGCTTGAGCTTGCGTTTGGATCAATATTGTCGTTGAGATGAAAGAGTTGTGCGGCCTCAAACTCAAAGTATTCACCCCGAAAGAGTGATGGATAATCTCATCATCACTCGGAAGATCTCCCCCCGTAAATTTTGTGTAGGTTAATTTAGAAGTGGACCAAGGGTAGGCGATATCTTGTGACGCTGAAACCGGTGTAGGAATCGAGCTTGAGCTTGCGTTTGGATCAATGTTGTGGTTGAGATGAAAGAGTTGTGTAGGCGAATCAAATACAAAGTAATCTCCTCCGAAAGAGTGATGGATAGTCTCATCATCACTAGGAAAATATCCCTTGGAAATTTTGGGTAGGCTAATTGAAAACTGGACCAAGGGTTGACGATTTCTTGTGACGCCAAAATCGGTGTAGAAATTGAGCTTGAGCTTGGGTTTGGATCAATGTTGTAGTTGAGGTGAAAGAGTTGCGTGGGCTCGAACTCAAAGTAATCTCCCCCGAAAGAGTAATAGATAGCCTCATCATCACTCGAAAGATATCCCCTGAAAATTCTGGGTAGGCTAATTCAGAAGTGGACAAAGGGTTGACAATTTCTTGTGAGGCTGAAACCGGTGAAGGGATGGAGCTTGAGCCTGCCTTTGGATTAATATTATGGTCGAGATGAAAGAGTTGTACGGCATGTGGCTGATCCCCGGTGCTACTTTGTGGGTCAGGAATATTTTAATGATCAATACTTCTCCCAATTAGCTTATTCTTCAAATGGTGGTTCCAGCGGTTCTTGACAGCATTATCGGTTCGCCCTGGAAGATGAGTTGCTATAAATGCCCAGCTGCAACACAACACATGAACCAACTCCTAGCTCAAACTCAAACTGACCACATTGTCATATCATATCATATCATAATGGATCATTCTCATTAATTACCTATTCCCATGATTTGAATGGAGGCGGATGATGGTTTCGTCTTCCTCTTGGGAGAAGTTCCCTCTCTTGATATTAGGATCCAGGTGGTTTTTCCACCTCTCCCTACAACTCTTACCACTCCTGCTCAGCATTTCCAGCTCTGCGATATCTGGCCAAGGTAGATCCAAATTTCTGCTTTTACATTCATAGAGCACCCGGTCTTCTTCTTCGGTCCATCGCAGTCTCTGCTCCTCTGGTCTTGCCATCATGGATTTCCCTGCAAAGATGGAAGAAATTAACCCAATAATTTTTTCATGAAATATACTACAATAAAAATAAATACAATGACTGCTTAAAAACTAGGGAAGCGCCATTGAAAAGCAAGCTGTCAAGAGGAGATTGAGACCTTGAAGAAACAATGTGATTGATATCCAATGCTTGGCTGAGCTTGCTTCATAGTGGTCATGTGCGCAGGGAAATTTATAGATAGAAGAGAGTTGCTTTCATGTGATCAGTTTGAGGAGATAAACCGAAGCCATCTCATCGAGGAGAGATGCCTTTAGCACAGTTTTGAGTGAAATTTTCTCATTGGAGAACGATGGGATCCGCTAAGAGCATGGATTTGGGTCAGATTTGAGGAGATAAAACAGACACCAACTCTTAATCAAGTTCTTATAGATGAAATGGAAACTTAATCCTAATTAAGTTATTCCTTAATAAAATTAATCATATTAACTTACAAGATAATTTGAAAGCTCCAAAATTTAATTATAGATAAAAAAACGTAATTTAAAAAGAATAATGATGATAATAAAATAAAATAAAATAAGCATAAAACTAAATGTAGATGCATGCGGTCATATGGCAAGTGAAGAAAATGAGAAAAAGAGGAAAATAAACTCAAGGTTCCAAGAGAAACAACCATATATTACTTAAATTTAATTAGTAAAAGTCAATTATTAAGATTGATTTCAATGGAAGGAATGTAATTTTTTAAAGAAATGGATTGTCGCAATTACTTATATTTCCTCAAGTAATTCCTTTTAAGTAGTATTATGACAAAATTTATCAATTAAAAATTGAAATTGAATAATTATTAATTATAAAACCTTAGAAGAAAGGAATTTAGCGAGATTCTTAATTATAATATGAGTGAAACATGCTAAAAAAATGTATTAAATTATAAAATAAAATATAATTGAAATATTTTTTTTTAAATATAAGTGAAATATTTGGAGAGAGAGAAGAAAAAAGAAAGAGAAAAGAAAGCAAGTGGGAAGCCTTGGTAAGATAGATTGTGATGATTGACGAGAGGGGGCTCTAGAACCATCAGAGGAGAGAAAAGATTGTGGCCTCGTGAATTTGTCTCTTTACGGAGAGATGATGAAATAGTGGAAGGCAATTATTTCATGGGAAAATTATAATCTTCCAAGTAGTATATTCCTTTGAAAGGACATGAAAAGTTAGCATTTCCTTTCATCATTTTTTTCTATTTTATATAGTATTTACTTTATTATTTACAATGTAATTATTAAAAAGTTAATCTAAATATTGTTTTTATTTTTAATAATAAATAATTATTTAATTATTTATCTTATTTAAATTATAATAGAAAACATGATATATGTATTGCAATTACATTACATGTAGTATTGTGGACTCCGCATTTCGGCTCATGCGTTTCCCACTCGAAGGCAAGCTCGATTTTGATTTCGAAAAATGATCTTTTATTGATTAAGAAAATGATTTGGAGTCGCCACTTATTTTTATTTTATTTTTAAAAGGGTAAACAAAATAAGAAAGAAAACCCTAAGTGCGACTCCTCATTTTGGAAAAGGTGATCTACGAGAAACCGGATCGGGCTCGGGGGTCAGGTTACTTATCTGGAAGGTATGGTAAAAGACCATAGCAACCCTCTAAGTCCCTAAAATCGGGTCTCTACTAATAAAATGAAGCTGACATGGTAATTTACGAGTAAATCAGTGAATATCCTGAAAGATCATGCACACATAAGAGTCGAGACATGCATAGACAACGATTAGAGGGAAAATGGGTACATACCTGGGCAACGAACCGCCATGCGCTATCAATAGAGAGGGTTAGTACACCATATAGAGCACAAAACATACCACATGCATCACTAAGCAGGGATTAAAATTGTTCGAAGGAAAGCTGGATTTTTGAAATTCATTTGAGAATCGGAATCTTAGAGATTATTTGAAAATAGGATTCTTAGGAATTAAATGTAAGAATGAGAACTTTAGAAACTAAATTTGAAAGAAAATGGAATTTTGAAAATTATTTGAGAGTTCGGGATTTTGAAAAAAATTAAATTACGAAAATTGGGACTTTGGGAATTAAATTTTGAAAGAGATCAGAATTGAAAATTATTTGAGAAGTAGAGATTATGAAAATCGGATTATAAAAATTGGAAATCTTGGAAATCATTCGAAGGCAGAAGTTTTAGAAATAATAGTGATAATGATAATAATAAGCGACGGGATAAATACGAGAACTGGAGCATGGGAAACCGAAAATTAAATTCGAAAATTAGAGAATTCGAATTTCAAATAACTAAATTTGGAAATCGGGATTCTGATGAACTATTTAAAGACAAGATTTTAAATAAATGAATAAGTGAATAAATAAATGAATGGAATAATAATGACGAAGTAATAATGATTGGATAAATAACTGCAAAAGATGAGATTTTTAGAGATTGGAAATTAAACTTAGAGATTGAAAATTTAAGAAATTATTTAGAGATGAGATTTTTAACATAGAAATGAGTGGATAAATAAATGGATGGGATAACATTAATAACAAAAATAATCGTTAAACAGCTGAATGTGAACAGTGGGGTTTTTGATATTGGAAATTAAATTTGGAAGTCGGGTTCTGGAGAATTGAACTTTAATGGTTGGAATAAATAAATAAATATGGAATAATAATGCTAATTAATGGAAATAATATTTAAACGAACAAAAAATGAATAGTGGAATTTTTGGAATTGAAAATTAAATTAGGACGTTAGATTTTTGAAGAATTGGACTTTAATGATCGAAATAATAAATAAATATGGGGTAATAATACTAATTAACGAAAAAAATATTTAAACGAGTAAAAATGAATAGTGGAATTTTTGCGATTGAAAATTAAATTAGGACGTTAGATTTTGAAGAATTGGACTTTAATGATCGAAATAATAAATAAATATGGGGTAATAATACTAATTAACGAAAACGATATTTAAACGAGTAAAAATGAATGGTGGAATTTTTGGGATTGAAAATTGAATTAGGACGTTAGATTTTTGAAGAATTGGCCTTTAATGATCGAAATAATAAAGAAATATGGGTTAATAATACTAATTAACGAAAACAATATTTAAACGAGTAAAAATGAATAGTGGAATTTTTGGGATTGAAAATTGAATTAGGACGTTAGATTTTTGAAGAATTGGACTTTAATGATCGAAATAATAAAGAAATATGGGTTAATAATACTAATTAACGAAAACAATATTTAAACGAGTAAAAATGAATAGTGGAATTTTTGCGATTGAAAATTAAATTAGGACGTTAAATTTTGAAGAATTGGACTTTAATGATCGAAATAATAAATAAATATGGGCTAATAATACTAATTAATGAAAACGATATTTAAACGAGTAAAAATGAATGGTGGAATTTTTGAGATTGAATATTAAATTGGGAAGTCAAATTTTTGAATAACTCAATTTTAATGATTAGAATTTTTAAATGAAATAATTAAATAAATATAGAATAATACTAATAATAATAATAATAATAATAATAATAATAATAATGACTAAATAAACAAGTGTGAAAAATTAGAATTGGGGATTAGAATTTGAAATCCGGAACTTGGAGGAATTATTTAAATGGGTACACGGTAAACTAGAAACACATATAATAATAAATAAATAAATAAAACTCATGTCTCATAAGCTAACACTTGGACCATCAAGTGGCTTGGGTTGTTTTTTTTTTTTTATTGCTACCCTAAGAACATTCCCTTGGCTTGCACGTGGCCATCGACTCTTTTTAATAAATTAAATAATCTTTCCCCTCCACATTCTCCTCCATGCTTGTGCACCTCAATGTTCAGACTTTCAAACAACTAATGCTTTTCTCAGGAATTGATGGTGCAAATTCCTTCAGGATTAAGGCAATTTGTATTTGCCGGGTTAGCAACAACCAGCCAACAACCATGACAGCAACATTGTCCACAGTGCATGCCTCGACAACATCGGTTATAGCAACAACACCCTTAAGAAAGTAGAAAATCAGCGTCCATCAATTCCATTCTGACCCCATTTAAGACCTCTGCAGCAGGAGGGATATCCAGTATGTGCAGAATCATAGGCTGATCAGCACCCAACCTCCCTCTCCTAGCAATCATGGGAGCCTCAGTACTGCCAGTTCCTCCACCCATTCCGACAGCAACTAAAACCAGACCAATAACTTGAACCTTTGACTTCCCCGGTCCGTCAAATCCAAAAACCACTTGAAGTTAGAAACATTTTCTACCCTCATCCCAAGAGCTTTCAGGTAGTTTACAAAATAATGGTCGGTATTTTTCAAAAGCAAAAAGAAAAGAAAAGAAAGACTCAAGAAACAGGGCACGCCCAGAGTTCATTGATCAAGACTCCATCTCATGATACACTCAATGGGTCTAAAAAGGTGAGACAAGCTGGGAGTCGAGGCATGATTAATCAAACATCAATCTCAAAAACAACCCATACATCAGTTATTGACAAGAGAAAACAAAGAAAGCAGAAAATAACCAAAACAGAGCAATTACAAAAACGAACCCAAATTCAGCAAATCTCAATCCACAACCAAGAAAACTAACAATGCCTAAGTAGCCAGAGAATATGATGAAGAACAGTGACAATGAGGAAGACCTTGAAAAAGACACGATACTCCATACCTGTGAATCTCCTTTTCAATGAAGCTCACTTAGCTTACCGCCAACCTCTGTCTCCTCTACCAGCAAGATCCAGAGCCCCTCGGTTAATCTCCTAGAAAATATCTCTCCATCCCCCTGCCCAAAGAAAGCTCCTCTGTCGTCTTCTCCTCCTACCCTCCCACTGATCTGGATGTCCCCCCTCTAACCCTCTGCATCTCTTTCTTTTTTGGGAAAAGTATGTTATGGGTCTTTGATATGCAAATAACTAGAATTTGAGAACCCGAGTTTACTATTTTCAAGTTAAATACAATGGTCCTAAAAATAATTTGGATTTTGAGCACTCCGGGTTGAGGTGTAATTTCATACCCAAATTGCCCTCCCTATTCAACCATGTTAGCGTCCACATCTGATAAACCAAAAAAAAAAAAAAAAAAGAACCAAAAAACAATACATCTCTCCTCACACATTTCTCTCTCTGTCTTAAGTTTCTCTCCACCGGAACTCAAATACTCCATATGTTCATCTCCCTCTCAAAACCCACCATTTCTGAAACCCTAACCTCCGCCTGGTCTTCCTCTCAATCTGAAAAACCTAAATCCCGTGAAGCCTAACCTACTATTTTCCTATATATCCCCGAAATCTCTAGAATCCAGGGAAACCAACCCTAACCTCTTCTTCGTGAGTCAACAACGTAGATCGAAGAATTTGGGGAAACTGTAGCTGCTCTCTTCATCTCTGTCTACAGATCCAACTCCGAATCTCTATCTTCATCACCATCATTAGGTGATTATCTTCTTGACTAGTCATTTGAATCATGTTTCTCTCCCTCGTTTTCTGTTTTTGTTGATGTATTTTTTGTGTTGATTTATTTATGGTTTATTTGTGTTGGTTTATTTTCACATTGATGGAGGGGAGATTATGTAGGGTTTCAACATTTTTGGAATCTAGGTATTATGATTCGATTTAGGTTTTGAGTGGTGCACATTTGGAAACAAATAGGCTATAAATTTCTTTGGGGAAGTTGTGTTCAAGGAGGCCCATATAAACAGATCCATAAAATATAGGGATGAAAAAAAAAGCAATTTTTTTTTGTTTTCCTTGGGGGTTTTGCAAGGATTTTCTTGAAAAAAAACATTTACCTTTAAAATCCACCAACAGCAATCTCGAAGGCTAGGACTCCAACACTGGACTTTTTCACCACCAGTTTGGTGGTGGGTGTTGTAGTTCGGACTGCATCAAAACTATGAGATATGGCGGTCTTGACTTTGATGAGCCATGTTTCTAGAGCCATGGTTAGAGGAAGAAGAAGAAAATTAATTAATGAGATCAAAGTTTGGGAGATAGGGTTGGGATTGATCAGAGAGACAAGAAAACAGAGACAGGAAGAGGAGAGGAAGAGGGAAATAATTGAAGAGTGGAGTTGCAGAGATAAGGCTAAAAGAAGAGCATGAAGATGCAGACGTGAGGCTCGTGGGATATTCAAACCATTTCAAATACTCTAATAAGAAAGAACCAGAGAGATGACCCGAGAGAGAGAGAGATTGCTTTGTTTAATATAAATCCCATAACCACACTCATAGAGAGAGCGTGTGGGCTGTTCAAATAAAAGGGTCCCTTTTGTCCTATATGTTTAGGGCACCACTCTCTCTAGAAGAGCGTAAAGCCCTTCACTCCTAGGGTACCTCTCTCTCTCTCTCTCCCTCTCTAATATCAGCTTAGTGGGCAAAAGATACTTTTATGGCATGTTTGGTTGCCAAAAAAAAAAAACACTTTTTCTTTGACGCTGTTTTCTTCAACAATCAAGCTGTGCCATCCATCATTATTGGCCTTTTTTCCCTGGTTAGTTTGTTTTTGGGCGTATTAATGCCCATTGGAGCTCTCTTTTGGGCCCTTATGCTTGGAGTATCATCAAACCACAAGAAAGAAAATAATAATTCACTTTAATTGATGTATAATTAAAATCTCCTGCACTAAAGTATTTCAAGTTGTTCATAAATATTCTAACAATGATCATTTGAGATCAAAATATCCTTTAATAATTATTTTATTTGTACTTAAAGGTCCTTTCTTATACTATACATTATAAGATTAAAGAGTCATGACAGTTTGTTATCATAGATTTATCTTTCTAAATTCTTTCTGGGTGTACTATGAATTAATAATGTTTTAAACATAGAATAAATAATTTATCATGATAGGACAACTTTTAGCAGGTAGAGGCATGGCTTTAGTGGCTGATCACCCTACCATTACATGCATACTTGTCAACCATTTTAGATTACGATATATTGACAACCCTCATTGTGTCATGGCACATAGGACCAATCATATAGGACATATTAGAAAAAGTTGATGTAATTTTGAAATCAAATCATTAAATCATGGAGGGTTTTTCTTAATTTCTAATAAGAAACAAAAAATTCACTATTATGAATATATTTTTCTCCTAATACCTACTTGAAGAAGTGAATGGAATTACCATCTTAAGTTATTAAGTTGGAAATGACATAATATTCTTTTAAGATTGAGAGAAGAAAGGGAATGATGGATAATGTACATACAATGTATTGGGGATGGGAGAATACATAAATATAGGGAAACCCCACTTATTCATTCATTCACATCACATGGATAGTAGGAAAGGTGCAATTGGGATTTTTGGAGGGTTATAAAATTGGTGCCAAGAAGGAGAGTAAGAGGAAGGTGTGGAGGGTTTTTTTTTTACTACTACCATTGCTCGCTCTCTCTCTCTCTCTTTGGGTTTTTACATTTGGCTTTGCCTACCAATGGAAAGGCAATGAAGGATACCCTTGTTTACTTGTCGGAAAATAGTAGGGCAGCCATCCTACATTTCCATATCTTGATAGAAGTGCTTCAAAAACAATGTCTTCTTTCTCTCTCTCTCCTCCCTCACTCAACTTTGGGGGGGGGGGGGGGGGGGGGGGGGTGGGGTGGCTCCTTTTACTTTTGTGATATGTTTTTAAGGGAAAGAAAATTATTAAACCAACTTGAGAGAAAAGAATAGTAAAATAACCAAGGGGGAACTTGGGTTTATTTTTATTTTTATATTTTTAAAAATGATAATAACAACTATATATCTTCAAGAATTCTCTTAATGTATGTTTTCTTTATTAATCTATCCCTTTTTATTGTTAAACATGCTTTATTTCTTTTTATCTCTTTCTTAATTTTTTTTAAATTATACTAGATAATAATTATAAAATAAATTATACTAACAAATAAAAATTTTAAATTGATTTCTAAACCTTGTAACACAAAATTAAAGAATTTTTTAATTAATTTCTAACTCTTGTAGCTTAAGTGTTTTATATTTTTCTTAATTTTTTTTAAATTATAATAAAATATAATAATTAATAGTTGCTTTATCTCTTTTTAATTTTAAAATAAAATTTAAAGATAAATACAATAATTAATATTATATTAATTTAAAGATAAAGAAAAATTAATAGAATAAAAATATAAAGATAAATATCAAAATCAATATCTTAAAAAATCTAAAGATAAATGATAATAATTAATATACAAATTCAATTTTTCATATGAGAAAAAAATTAAATGTGAATTATATTTTATCAATATCTAATGTATTATAATTTTTTTACAATATTAAAATAAAAGACTTATAATAAATACGTTCTTCATGTATAATTAGCAATAATATCAAAGTAAGATAAGCTTAATATCTTCTTAAAATAGAAAAATTATAATAAATATGTTTTCAATTACAATTAACCATGTAATATTATAGATAACTTAAAACTTACCTTACTATGCTTATATTTAATGTTAATTTTTAATTAATGTCGTATCCAAATACTTGCGCTTATAGTTGAGATCCTTCTCAGCTGAATCTCTGAGTTCTAGACTCCTAAGATTTTGGGATGCAAAGGATCTGACACCTAGACGTGTACCCGCAACCACCAACCTTACTTGAACCCATGTAACATATGTATAAGTAAAGGAAGATGGTGATTTGAGGATTAGAATCTTGTTGTTTCTCAATGGAGCTTTGTTAGGAAAGTGGCTGTATAGATTTATGGTTGATATGGATTGTTTATGGAGAAAGTTGGTACTGTAAAATTTGAATAGGAAGGTGGTGGTTGGAGTTTCGAGGTTCTTAAGAGGCATTTGGCTTAGGTTTGTGGAAAACCATTAAAAGAGGGTGGGAGGGTTTTCACGCATATAATAGAATCTTTGTGGGAATGTGCAAAGATGAAATTTTTGTTTGATGCAAAGAATCTTCACTGAAATATTGCTTTTTAGGTTCATTTGGCATTGTAGCGGATAAGGGTGCCTTGTTTGCCAATTATCGAGTGTGGAGTGAGGTCAAGGGCATTGGAAGTTAGGTTTCTCATCAGGCTTCATGATTGGGAGCTTGAGTTGGTGGAGTCTTTCATGTCAGGCATTATTGAATATGCTGTTCTCAAAGGTAGAAAGGACAAGCTAATGCAGAAGCCTTCAAAGATTGAATGCTTTTTGTGTTGAGGAGTTCCAATGGATCTTTTCCTTGGTGGGTGGTGGGGATTGTTGAATGCTCTCTCTAAGGTAGGTTTGTCAATGCAAGAGGTAATTGGACAACATATTCTTACCATTGCCCAACTTGTTAAAAGGTGGGAGTTTGTTGAGTTTGTGCTCTTTACATAAAACAGAGGAGTCTGCAAGTGGCCTGCTAATCCACTGTGGAATGACTCATAGTCTGTGGTTTGGTTTACTCATTTGCAGTCTCTTGGATGGCATGAGTTTGCAAAGGACTCTTTCTTTAGTTAGTGATATAGTTATCAATGAGTGAAGGAAAATTTGTAGGTCTGCACTGTGTTTTTTTGGTGCTTATGTTATAATTGGAATTGAAGAAACTTTGATGGCCTGGAGCAGCCAGAGTTAAACCTTGTTATATTCATATCTGATTAGTGTTATAAATATTTCTTATCACAGGTCCAAAATATGTAAAAGACTTGTTTTCCGTTTTAACTTATGTGCATTAATTATAAAAACCTGGCTGTTCATCAAACATATTGATTAACAATTTGATGGCTATTTACTGATTGACATTTCCATTATGATCAACTAGATATATTATCAACAGTTTCTCAATTTATATAGTGATTATGAGATTGAAGGTGATTAAAATCTCTAGTTAGAATTATTTCTAAGTGAAGGAATTGATGGGACAATTCTTATTCTAATATAACAATCTGATGCAATATGATAAGTCTTGTATATAATGGTGCTGCTAACTGAGATATGTTAGCATTTGGGTTTCCTGTAACATTTACGTAGATAGAAGATGAAATGTTATCATCTAGGTACCTTAACAACCTTGGTGCTTGAAATAGCATTTAACCCTGAGTTAGTTCTTACTCATGATTACTGTAACTTGGAAATTGGGGTTCATGAGATGGATAGGACGCAACTATTACTGTGGTTGGTTGATGTAACTTTCTGATGTTCTCAGCATGTTCTATCTGCAGTTGGTTGCCTATTTGTTTCAATTTATCTGGGTTGTTTTTTATTTATCTTTTTTATTATGTCTTTAATTTATTCTATATCTTTTTTTCTTTCCTTTGAAATGTGTTTTTCTAGGTAACGCATCCTAGCATCAAAGAGAGAACAGAAGTGTCAATTGTTTCTTCAGAATTATTGAGTTTGAAACGATCCAAATCAGGTAAATTTGTACAATCCCTCCCCTGGTGTCCTGTTTATGTAATAGCTAAAATAAAAAAGCATTGACCTACTTGTTTTCATCATCTCATGCATTTATTTTCTGTATGTTTTTAATTGTAACCTATCTTTGGCGAACTCCT
Organism: Vitis riparia; assembly: GCF_004353265.1. Lineage (NCBI taxonomy): Eukaryota > Viridiplantae > Streptophyta > Magnoliopsida > Vitales > Vitaceae > Vitis > Vitis riparia. The sequence goes on from NC_048431.1 coordinate 18,848,141, forward strand.
CAATAGTGTTATTATTTACTTCACAATTAATTGTTGCTACAAATTATACTCGTTATTGGTTAAATTAATGTCCCCTGTGGGGACTGGTGTGGAAGAAATGTAGTTCTGAAGGGAAGAAGTCATTGTATTACATTTTGCATCACATTTGGATGTTTTCATTTTTTTTATTATATTGCTTATACTGAGTCTAATATATTACAAATTATTAGTTGTTAATTGAAAACAAACCAATTCATTAAACAGAAAATGAGTATAACACGACAAGAAGGATTAAATATCGTTAAGAAAAAAATAACAACAGACTAAGACATGGATAAGGATAACCAAAGCAAAAGTAACAAACTCAAGTGAAAAAAATCCCCCACAAAAGGGTTTAAATAAGAAGCTATTCCCATAGCCAAAATTCTGATATTTCATGTAGGATCAATTTTGAACTTTTGCCAAAAAAGGTAGTAAAAAATCTAAATGATATAATTTCTTGAAATCTTTTGAGCATGAACCTTTTCCCTTGCTATGCTATGAAATTTGGTAATGAATGATTTTATCTCCATGGGATGTTTGGATACACCCTTTATAAACCAAAAAATGTTCTTTCCTCTTCTATGTATACTCATCTGTTGCTTTCCACATTTGTGTTAGCTTTTCTGTTTATCAAGTTTAATTTTTTGCAGGAAGACTACTTTTACCTTCCCTACATTTCTAGCACAACCAAAAGGCAGTTTATGATGCGGTTCGTGATATCTTCCTGCCTCATACATGGTTTCTTATCTTGACTTTTGTATCTGTTTAGCAGACACATGAATGCATCTCTTAAACTGTTTACACACACACACATGTTTGGGGTGGGGTGCATGGTGAGTTGTGGGTTGGTTGGTGTGGGTGTAGTGTTTGTTGGTTTTGTCCATAAAATTTATCTGCCCGATGACCCTAATTGTTTTATTTTCCCTTATTGAAATCTACTAGATAATTTCCTTTCATTTTCCTCGTCTTTCTATTTTAGCTTAGTGCCAAATGCACATTATCTTTGTTTATACTTTCCATTTTTTTGCTTGACTATGTAAGTGAGCTGTTTCATCCAACTAAAATAAAGTTTGAAAACTGTAGTGCTGAATCAAAGTACTAAAGATTAGGTAGTGTATTGTAGAAGTGAATTATTGGTTTCAATTTAAATTTAGATGTTGAATATAATTAGATTCATTACATATTTGTCAACATGCCATACTAAATGTTTGTGGCTAACCACATGTTGGATATACAACATATAGGAACATTGGTCTTTTGTAGGCTATTGAAGAATATTGTATACAAACTCAAATGTTTCCCTATAGTTAAAAATTGGAAATGCAAATCTGCGATATGAGCTTTCCTTTTGGTCTAACATTGACATATTATGTGACATGCCTTTTTGTTGTTTACAAATTCTAAAAGCTCATGATAGAATTTATTTATTTTTCATTCCACCTAACACTTTTGTGTCTTTGGTTCTTTAAATAAAACTCATTTCAATAAATTAAAATATTTCATAAACAAAATGGAAAAGTAGAAAGAAATCAGGATTGACAAATTTCTTTGTGATTAAAATTCATGCAAAAGAATTCTAAACTAAATAGGAATTTGGCATAAAAAAGAGAGGGTAAAAGATCTAGTCAAAGTCATTAATTTTTAAAAACCCTTAAGTGTTATGCTTTAAGGTTCAGTTAGGTCTCTTTACTTAATATTTTAGGTAATCTTTTAGTAGAATCTACCTTTTAAGTGTACATCATTTACATTTTGAAACAAGTAATTTTGCTTGATGTGTTTGGTCTCTGAATACTTAATATTCTTATCAAACATCCTTTAGTGTTTCCTATGTAATCATCTGGAATATGAGCCCTCCAAATTTACTTGTACTTATATTCAACTCTATTAGTTATCCAGCATTTGAAAATGCATGTTTTAGTTATGTTTCTGTTTTTTTATGCAATAATGAGAACATTATGATTTTGTTCATTTTCAGGATCAGAGAATTACTGGAATTCAGGAAGTCCTACATGTGGTAGAACCATCTAAGGTTTGTAGTTAACACACTTATGACTGAAATCTGGTACTTCTGTTGTACTTAGAAAGAAACTAAATGAATGTCTTACAATGTAGTAATGTAGAAATGAACACAATGCTGAAAACTGTAAAAAAATATTAAAAATAGATGTTAAGTAGGTACACCTGGATTATAATTGCAGTGATGATGGTCCCAACTCATGAATGTTTTACATCCCTAGAAGTTACACGACTCAATAAAGAAGAGCAAACAACAAAATACCTATTCTGTCTGCATGAATTATGTATTGATCACCACTTGTCCATGTAATAATTTATTCTATTATTTGGAGCATGCCTCCCTTCATCCACTATTTTGCCCTTAAGCCATATTTTTGTTAAAACATGAGATTCTAGCTCTTCTTCTACAACTGGTTTATCTCTTGATTGACAATTGTTATTATCCAGATTGCTAGTTATTTTATTGAAGGTATAATGCTTCTATTTATTTTTCTGGCTATTATTAGATCAGAAAACGTCATTTGGCTCTGTTTTGATCTCTATGGTTCTTTTTTTTTTTCTATATTTCTTTTCAAAATTAAATTTGCTACTATATTATTATTTATTTATCTTTTCTCTCTTTGGATAGTCTTAAGCCTTTTATCTATAGTTATTGATTTGGTCATTGGAAGCTTGATAAAACAGTAACATCATAGTTGTTAGCAATTCTGTTGTGGTACAATTTAGGAATTATTATTGGATTGGTTAGAAGCTAGGCACTCAGGCATTTTATGGATATTGGTCATTTTTTTTTCTCTCCTCTGTAAACAAATAACTATGAAGTTAATCCTCTTAACTGATACTTTCTCTTCTAGTTGTTGCTGATAAGATTGTTATTGAGACTTAAGAGCTTTAATCTTAATTAATGGAGATTTTAATAAAAATTCCCTTTGCGTTTTACAGTATCTTTTGACGTTGTTGGGCTGTGGAAGCTTGCTAACTGTGAAACAATAAACAGAGAACATTTAACTTAGCTCACCAAAGCTTTAATCTGACTACTTAGGGTTGGATACATGGCTTTTTTTCACATTTCATCTTTATCTATGAAGAATTTGTTAAAGTTTGGGATTTTGTATTAAACTGTAGAATATCATTGGTTTGGTTAAAGATATCTTTCTAGGAAAATATTATGTGTTTTATATAATTAACTTTCTTTCTTGTCTTTCTAGAAGAGAAGAAAGTATATAGGGGTGGGGTAGTGTTATGATTGGAAATTTTTTGTTTAGAATAATTGAGGTGTTTTCAATTGTTTTTTGTTGCATTTTCTACTGTTCACCAATCCTATATAGAATATCACATGCCTGCACTATCTATTAGTAAATATAGCTTCAAGTTCATATGGATACTTACCACAATATGTTGTAGAGACTATATTATATCTGCATAAACTTTATGAATTAATTCAACTAGTCTTTGATCCACTACTTCACTCGTACTGCTATATGAATCCTTCGTTGCCAACCAACTTCATGTTTGAATCAAGCCTTCACTTCATGTTGTTCTGGCCACCTCTATCGCATGCTTAATGGTCAATAGTTGAACATAATATTTGAGTGATAGAATCTGCATAGTCAGGGTATATGCTGTAATTGATTGAGATTTGTTATATTAGCTTCCAATCTTTCTTGCTGGTTCTTGCTTCTTAAAAGTTGTCTTCAATGCTTATTTTGGCCTCCCTTTTCATAGCCCTTGAAACCTGGTTGGCGTAGCAAGTGTTGGGTGGGATCGTTGTAGGTTTCCATTTTAATTTTAGGAGAGGCAAAAATTTACCTATATAAAATGTTTGTTTTGTTGTCATATTTATTTCCAAACATAAGTGACTTTAACTTCTTCTTGTTCAAACATACCAGAAAAGCCCTATGTTATTTACAATAAACATTAATCCTTCTTAGTTTATTCATTATGTACTATATCTAAGCTTTTCCATTCCTCTCATGTCCCTTTTTTCTTCCCATTCTCAGCTTCTCCTTGTTGGACTACATATATATACGGACTTTTTGAAGAAACCAACTTGTAGCATTCATAGATTACTTGGAACTGTTTTTGAGGTATTCTCTTTTCCTATGCTCCTTCTTCTTTCTTCTCTGTGTGTCTGTCTCCGTCTCTCTCTCATTTTCTTGCGAGAACATCATGCAATGTAGGGAAACCCATAATTATTGTGATGTTTCTGCAATCAACTTTTCTTCCAAACTGTGCAACTATTATCATTTGTTAAGTTCACTAAGATGTAACTTATTTGTTATAGTCAGCCCCATTAATCACTCACTGTTACAACATATTTTTGCTTTGTCTTTGTTTACCAAAATTGCTTTCAATTTCTTACCTTGAAAGGATGAGGTGATTGAATATTAACTCTATGAACGAATTTGATGCATTATACAAATTAATTTCGAAAAAAACTATAATATGGGATTTATTGAGATCTTTGTGAAGATACGATGGACTTTTCACTTTCGAATCAAGGTCCATGTATAAATACATTAGGCCTAGTATACACCTACAAAGTTAAGATAGAAAGTTATGTACATGAGAGTGAGAGTGAGAGTCATAAACTAATTGCATCAAAATAATGTCCCTCTTCGATATGTGCGATCATTTAACTATTAATGTCTTGTCCCTGGTAAAAGGTTCTTTTCGATAACTGTTATAAGATGTAATTATGTTTTTAGGATGATGAGGAATGGAAGTGGAAAGAAACATAGAAATCGGTTGGAGATGAGGACATGGGAAAAGGTGGGTAGGGAGGAAGCCACCATTCATATTCCTTAAGCAACTTCATGGCATTAGATTATGGATACATGTATATACTAAGGATTTGAATATAGAAAGGGGCCCTTCAATCCATGCTCCCTCGTTTCCTCTATGTCTTATGTGTCACTAAGAAAAAAATCTTAGACGTTCGATTACCATCACATGGCCCGACGATGACCCCTTTATGGCCTTTCTCTCCACCCTCTCTTCTCCTCTTTCCTTCATCATTATATTCATACATAATCCCTATTTACTTTGTTGTCATTTTTTTTGTAACAAGTTTCTATTTAATTAAGTGATGGAAGAGGACATGTTCTGCTACATTCATGAAGGCGGTCAGCTAGTTAAATGTGTTGGAGGGTCTATTCAATATCAAGGTGGTCGTAGCGAATCGATGGTTGTTAGTCGGCATATGTCACATAGTGATTTCGTTTCAAAACTGTGTGATGCACTGCACTTTGACCAGAATTCTATCAAATTGGAATTCACGTCAAGTTTGAGCCATCATGTCTACTACCGTTGCATGATGATGAGCCCTACTTAAGATGTTTCGATTCAACGAAATGTTTTGTCACGTTATGTCTCATCATCAAGTGAAGTTGTTGAAGGCTATATAGCACCGAATAGGTACTGATAGCCTTCCCAACATCACATCCACTATGTCTATTAACTTTCTTCAAATATATGTAGATGGATGAATTTTTTTTTTCCTTTGTAGTGCCCCTTCTCCTATTGTTGGTTCGAATTCTGCACACCTACTTCCATCCGTGGCATCTACCAATTAATATTGTAATGACTCTTTACAATTGAGTCATATGGGTTTTCCCATAGATGTGCGGAAGCAAATATACTCGAACGTGACTCAAGCGGTTTGAAAATTCCATTATGGGTAGTGGACATACCTTCTCCAATGCTGCCGAGTTCCGTGATGCCGTTTATTTGATGTCAATTGCTGGTAGATTCCGTTATCGCTTCAAGAGGAATAGTACGAAACACATGACAGTTGTTTGCACAGTTACTCAATGTCCTTGGAAAGTCACAGCTCGTGCAATTGGGGATTCGAACATCGTCCAGGTTCACACTTTTCATAACCATCATAATCATAGTTTAGAAGATGTTGCTACATGCCAACCTTTAGTGAGATCTAATCGCGCTTCATTGCTTATTGATGATGTCATCCGGTCCACTCCCGATTACCAAACCCTCCAAATTTGTAAGGACTTTCAAAGGCAACATGAGATGCAATTGATGTATCTTCAAGCATGGAATATCAAGGAAAAGGCAAATGAGCGCATTTATGGAGAACCCAAATATTATTACAAATTGTTGCCTTGGATGTGTGAGAAAATGGTTGCAACAAATCCGAGAAGCATTGTTGAGTTGGGGCATTCAAGTGATGGACATTTTGAGCAACTCTTTGTTGCTCATTCGGTATCTATCCAAGGGTTTGCAATGGGGTGTCGGCCAATCATAGCTATTGACTCCACCCATATGAGTGGGCCATATAGGGGTGTGTTATTTTCGGCGACCGCATACGATGCTAATGACGCCATGTTCCCCTTAGCCTTTGGCGTGATGAACTCAGAAAATTATGACGATTGGTCTTGGTTTTTGCAAAATTTGAAGAAGCTTGTTGGAGATAAGGAAGTCATTATTATCTCGAATAGACATCCCGCTCTCCTTCGAAGTGTTCCTGAAGTGTTTGGGCTTGAAAACCATGCCTACTGTTACCGTCACTTGAAGGAAAATTTCAGCTCTTTCTTGAGCAAACATAACACAAGAGGGAACAAAGGTAAAGAAAATGCACTCCAATTCCTTGATAGTATTGCCTATGCAAGGTTAGAGCACGATTACAATGTTTCCATGTTTGAACTACGGAAATACAATGATGTTTTGGCCAAATGGGTTGAAGAAAATGAACCCGAACATTGGGCTATGTCCAAATTCCCAAAACAAAGATGGGATAAAATGACCACAAACCTTGCCGAGTCGTTTAATGCTTGGCTAAGGAATGAAAGACATCACTCCATTTGTACATTTCTAATGGAGCATATGGCTAAGTTAGGTTCTATGCTTGTCAAACATAAAGAGGAATCAAACAATTGGAAGGGATGCATAGGGCCAAAAATTGAAGAAAAAGTTCAGCAGAAAATTGTCAAAGGTGAGGTGTATCCGGTCACTCCTTTCATGAACGGAATATTTGGGGTTTCTATTGGAACCACCTTCTTGAATGTGGACATTATAAAGCGTACTTGCACATGTAGGGGTTGGGAAATGTTGGGCATCTCTTGTGAACATGCGGCAGCCGTTATTCTTTCCATCGGTCAGAATGTTGTTGATTTTGTTCAAGATTGGTACAAATTCCCAATGCAAGAGCTGATTTACTCGGGCTTCTTCTCCGGTATAGAGACCCATGACATGCCAATGGTCGCTAATGATGGTTTGGTTCAATCTATCACCGGTGAAGTTTTCCCCTCTCTTAACCGACCCCATACCAAACGGCCTCCCGGCAGACCAAGAAAGAAGTGCATTGAGTCCCAATTTCAAGATAAACGGACTGTTTCTTGCTCAAGATGTCATACTTCCGGGCACAATAGGAAAACGTGCAACAACCCTTTGTCTTAAGTGCAATGCTATCACATTCTTCCATGACTGAAACTATGTGTTTTTTGTATATCCATTACATGTTTTGAACACTCTTCTAAAGGTTGTTACCAACCAAGAACACATATGTAACACTTATCATTGGTGTGTTGTAATGGGTAATATTACATCAAGAATTTTATCATAATTCCTTTTGCTTCATTTCTTAGTAGGCTAATCTTGTTGAAAACCATATAGTGGTGTACTTTTTTAATCCAATTTAAGGTATATTGTAAATATCAAGCTCCCATTTATTAAGAACTATGTTGTACAATACTTGAACAAATGTTATTGTTGTATTAAACAAGCTTATACAGGTTGTAAATCAAAATCCATCATTCACAGACATAGGGACAACTGTTTTATGTAAACTTTATGAATTCTCTTTGACCTCTGAACTCATTTTTATTCTATTTGAGATCAATTCTGATCAACTGATACAAATGCAACACTATACATGTGGACTTTTAAGATTGTTATGTTATTAATGAGGAATACATATATAAAACTGCTCATTTCATTGTGCAGATGCAACATCTACCCCTTATATTGCTATTATCACGGTGATGCTCCATTCACAATCTCTTGGTGCATAATTTTCCCCAACTAGTAGTCTACATCGTTGCTGAAAATACTCAAAGAAAAGAAGCACTTCATTTATTAAACACATGGATAGCAGACAAAGGAAGCGGAGAAGCCATGTTCCATTAAGATCTGAAGCGGTAAAATATTTGACAGCCCTTTAACCTACTTTTAAAACTATTACTCTTGAGGCTTAACTCTGGAATTGCGACATATTTGTAATATATTTTCCTTCTTTCATGTTGTAGGTTAAGTTACCAAAATCTCGTTGCTCAGGAAAGAAATTCCTATCAATCATGGATACCCTCCCAATGGATAAGAAAAATGTCATCAGTGATATGGGATTCGGGGGCTTGCTGCAGCTTGGTTGTAAAGAATTGCGTTATAAGCTAATAATGTGGATAGTGGCCAATTACGACATTGGCTACCACCGCTTATGCATGGCAACAAGAGTTGTTGTCCCAGTCACGCCCAAAGATGTTAGAGAGGTGCTAGGCATCCCGGACAATGGCGTTGACATTCTCATCTACAATAGGCGTGGCACACCCAACCGCACATACGACATCAAAATATTGGAAACTAATTTGCATGATCTACCAGTTGGTGAAGAATTCATGAAATCCTTCCTCATTTTCGCCTGTGCCACTATCCTTACCCCCAACTCAAAACAAGAAGGTATGCATGACTTGTGGGACATGGTTTGGGATAGTGAAGTGGGGGTGCGCAAAAATTGGGTCAAGTTTGTTCTCCAATATGTCTAGGATGGGATAAGGGACTATCGTACAAGTCACCCGACATACATTAGAGGTTGTGTCTTGTTTCTTCAGGTATTCATTTCTCAACCTCTCCACATTAATGTCATATGCGTCTACCAAAATAATTTCTTCTTTTGTTGATCTTGTAATAGCTTCTCTAACCAACTTATATTTGATTCCCACTTCACAGCTTTTATATATCAACAAGTTCTATATGACGGCTTTCCAAGTTGAAGTCCGCAGTCCACTTTCGGCTGCATGGATAGATGAGCAAGTCAAGAGGCGCTTGGCTGCCGAAATACACACCTATGGCAATTATGGCCATGTCCAGGTATGCTAAAATTCAGCAACTCCATAAACGTAGTTGGGTGTTATCATTAATTTATGTTTCAAAGTAATCATCAATGTTTGTTTGATGTATGGGCAGGTCATATAGGGAAGCAAACCTTCTGCACATAATGATGGACATCCATACGAGGCGGGTTGCTCATACTCTGATGACCCAACTGAGGTACGCCATGGCACTACGACTTTATGACTTCACAAACAAACTTGAGCACCATCCTCATTCTAGTTGATCGTACTAATTGATATTCCTTCTCCCTAACACTAGACCATTGAAGCATGGCTGAGTCGGAATTCTGAACATCTTATGAGCCTTGCTTCATTTGTGGCACAAGACATTGCCACACTACGTGCAAAGTCTAGTGGAAGACAAAGTGGGTGTGCACTCACCCCGCCATAAGAGGTTGTGAATGTAGAAAGAAAGAAAGATGAGGGAAGCACCGGTGTGCATTCTTGTAGTGATGAAATGATGAGAAAAGGATCCGGTGCCGCAAGCACTCATTCTAGCCAACAAAGAGTCACCGATGCAATAGTAGATGATGACCCATGTATTGACCATGACACATTCCCACCTTCACAAAAGAGTGCTGAATTGCAATCACTTAAAGGGGTGTAAATTGGAGTTCAAGAAGGCTGTGGTAGCAAAGAGTCTTCTCCTACCCTAGGCGAAGAGTTAAACACACAACGAAAAGGCTTGTCAAGCCAGCCGCCATTTGCAAATCCCCTTTCGTCTCACAATGTGTTCAATTATTTCCTAAAATAAGCCAACAAGAAAGGTTGGTTGCGGATTATGCGTTGTTCGAAGACGGTGAGCCAAGGTACTTCACATGAATTCACCATTTATTGTTAAAGTTGACATTATTGTTAATGTTTATGGATATTGACTTAACACATTTTTTACAATGCAGCGAGATCTTGTATGATATGCATGGCACATATATAACACGGGATGAGCTTTCTTCGCTCAATGGAGGCCGTTGGGTAAATAGTGCAGTATGTCTCAAAGATTTCTATTCTGCCTTGGTTGTTATATAAGATGCACATTATTATGTTTTATGGTCATCTACATGTGTACATTTTCAGATTATCGGACTGGTCTGCCGAATGATGAATGTAGAACAAGATATACCACCGCGCGCACACTATTTCGACCCATCATTCTCCGTGAGGCCTTAATCAAAATTCTTTAATGCGTTCATCTATTATTTTAAATTGGAGACTATGTGGTGAGCTATAAGAACAAATGGACAGGTGGTGCTAGCCAACCTTACGTCAAAGGCCAAAAAACATGAAATCAAAGAGCGGTGTTGGATGTTCCTTCATGCTGAATTTGTGGGTCATGATTTCTCTAGTTGTGATATGGTACGTCAAACCTAGTACAATGGCATCAAGGTCAAAGTCTTTGTTTCATTTAATTATCATATAATAGTGCCCTACTAACCTATTAATGGCAATGTCATCAATATGTGTGTAGCTATTTTTTCCCGTCTGCGACAACAACCATTGGTACGTGCACGTGGTCAATATTCCAGCTTCAAGGGTCGAAATCTTATCTTCGTTGCCTTTAAGAAGGGGTAACGGGATAAGTGTTGTATCGAGACGCTTGTCTGATGCAATTGATCAAGCATTCCATGCTCATGGCATGCTCAGGCGAGTGGAGGTCTCAAAATTCCAGCATGTGCAACCCCAAATTGTGCAACAACTAAATGGGTAGATTACTTTAACCGTTATTATTTGACGTATCATTAAATATGTGGTACTGATGTATTTGTCTTTTATGCTTGATGTATGCATATGATTGGTGTAATGCAATTGGTGGTGTAGATATGATTGTGGCATGTTCGCAATCAAGTACATGAAACATTGGAATGGGGCGACACTAGCACATTCAATTGCAGAGGTAAGTGCAACCAATACTTTAGAAATTGGTTTATTTGATTTTTTACCAAACCAGCATATGATTTTCGTGTGTGTTGTGCAGGACAAGATGCATCTATATCGACTGAGGCTGGTCGTTACTTTGGTTACTAATGCCGCAAACAATGCTAGAGATAAGGTCTTGAAGGCGTGTTGAATTTGATTAATAGAGGCCACCTTGGACAGGCAAGGTCAATGATGGAACCGTACTTGCATAAGAGTGGGGCTGGTGGTGCCGGGAGTGCATAATTAGAAGGTGGCACCCTCTATTTTTTTCTCTGTTGTTTGTTTGTCTTGAAAATTTATATTTGAGGGAATTACCTTTCCAATAAATAAAAAAACTCAAGCATAAAAGTAGATTTTTTCCTAGAATCACAATTAAATACATATGAACTAAGCCAATAAATTAGTGTTATTGTGAGTTTTGATAAGAGAAGACGCACACTAGAATGAATACCCTATGAAGTATTTTATTTATTAATTTATTTTTTCTGTGATAAGTACCTTGTCAAGTGATTTTGATAGTTATTACTAAAAACTTTATACCAGAATTATATCTGCTGAAAAATATAGAGGCTTATTGTTTGAATATTTGAGCATGTAGGCTTTATCAGTGGAAATTTAATGGTGCAGAATCTGGAGGTGGTTCGTAAGCTGGGAAAGCACTGAGAAAATAAGAACAAGAAAATACCAAGGTTCTCCTCATTAATGCGATCTCACTTGCACATGACAGTTGTAAGTTCTCATTTCTTGGATGGTTTGGATCTTTATGTTAAAGTTGTTAGTATCATGTGAAAGAGCTACCATCATACTATTGACTTCCTTTTTTTGTTGTGTTGTGAATTTCATTAGGTGCTTCTGTTTTTTGCTACTTTCAACGACACAGATAAAAATTACGTTATTATGATTATTATTTTTTCTTAATTGCAGGTGACAATTGGAAAACAAGATGGTTGACAACCATAAAGACATGAGCAATGTTACAATTCGGAATCGTGGCTGCTAGAGAAATGGACGTGATCATAAGACATTCTCATCATGACTCCGACTTTATAATATAACTATTCCTATTTTGATTTTTGTTTGTAAATGTAGGCATGCCCAATACCGAAGCCCTCTAAAAACTATATAGATACATCATAATTGGTTTTTTGGTTTACCATTTTTACTTTGGGAACCCATTGCATACTTCCGATATATTTGGGTTGTGAACCCCCTTCTGTTAGGTGCTTTTAGATTAATTTACCACTGACTATGAAAAATAAATTGGTATATGAAATTTTCGTTGAGCTAAAGAGGTTACTCCATGACCTCTTTGCAGGTGCGTAGTTCTAAGAAAGCCATGAAATACGAGAAACTATTGGCTAGGTTGAAGAAATTGCTTTCTATTCTGCCTACTATTTGGCCAGGCTAATTCTGCTATATGAGAGGTGAAGCTGGAATTTTTAAGTAAGATATGGTGAATTCTATTTTGTGTCATCATCATGAATAACACCTATTTAATATCTGCATACTGCTGATATTGAATATGTAATGGACAGTATCTCTTGGATTATTTAAAGATGTCTACAGACTGGTCCATCTTATGCCAAATCCATCCCACTGTGAGCCTAACCCATAAAAAAATCTCACTTACCTTTAAATTTTTAATGGAATTAAAATTAGATTGTTCAGTATTTCACCATTTGCTTTCTTTTTTCCTTTTGTTTTTTTTCACTCATTTCATGGCTACTCCTTACATCTGTATGTATAGTGTAAGGACTTATTTCCTTTTATGGAATTCCAGGAGTCAAGTCATATGGATACCGGATAATCAAGAACAAAAATTTCCTATAGATGGGATAGACAAGGTTTATGTTGCATAATTCTGTTTATAGTTCTATAATTATGCTAAAACTTCCAGTTGTGGTTTGGCTTAACTTTTGGTGTTCTGCTGCAGATAAGGTTCCAAGTTCAGAGTGTAAGTTATTCTCCAGTTCCAGTTGAGCAGCGAAAAGAGTCAAAGCCATTTGCCCCTATGGTGATTTCGGTAAGTTCGTCCTTTGAACTTCATCCTTTCAAGGTTTTTCATATCTAGAAGTAGGGCACCTGAAGCTCTTTTTCCTTTGGAAGTTGTGGTATAATTTTAAGGGCCAACTGCATAGAGATATTGCTACTCCCTAAGATTTTGTTTTCAATGGTAAGAGTTTCTAAGTGTTGGCTGATGGAGTGTGCTCAAAACTAGTTATGTTATATTGTTTTATGGCTCTTCTTTTAGTTGGGTACCACTCTGGCAGTCGTTTGAATATAGTGAAAGAATATTGCTATTATAAGGACTAGAAAAATGAAGTAAACAGACTTTTAGCAAATTATTCAGAATAAGCTCCCAAACATTTATATTTTCTAGACAAATAACCTCTTATTTCTTGAATTTTTCTAGTAATTTACTTGACTTCTCGGTTAGTAATTAATATTCTCTATTTCACTAGGAGATTATTTATTTATCCATTTATTAGAATTCTCATATATACAGATCCATGTGTGTGTATTAGATATGCCTACTATACTAAGTCTTTAGTTTATGGGTTGATACCACTTGTGGTAAGCGATATATGAATAATTAATATATTATATTTTCGTTTTCCATCTCTGTGATAATATGGATTTATCATCCTTTGGTATCTACTAATTTTGTTCCCATTATGCATTATGTTTCATCCATAAAATTAGCAAGTTTTTACTAAGTGCCATTTTCATCGAACTAATCTAAGAGCAATTGTTTCTCATACTGAAACTACAGTTTTAAATCATTAAGCTGTGTAATAATCATGGTTTTAAGGATTGTTTTTATTCAGAGTGTAAGGCCTCCTCAATTCAACTCAATATTATGACTATATCAATTAATATCTTTCCAATCCAGTAGGTTAATCCAGCTTTTTTGATCCCTTATCGTATGCAAAATGAATTTTCATGAGCAATTATTATTGCATTGCAGGCATACTTGATTTAGTAGTTTAGTTTTGTCATAGAATGCAGAGATCAGGTTGAACTGGAATGATCAAATATGCGGTTGCTTCATGTTTGCCTGCCAGCAATGGTTGTTTGATGCATTTTGATTTAAAATGGTGCTTTACATCTGCATATTCTATTTTTTCTTTTTTCAAATGAACCACCTTTTTTTGGAATCATTTATGACCGGATATCTCAAATTACATGTCCATGGAGTTGGACATGGTTATTATTATTTGGTTGATGGATGCATTGCTCTATTTTATTCTATTGAATTTTTTTACTGTCTTAACCAAGTAGGCATTGGGAAGTGTCTTTGGGAAAATAGGTTTAATTTAAGATTGTTTTCATTCATTTTGTTCCTTCATCTTTTGTTGATCACCTATTTTCTGATGTTTCAAGTATCTTAGTTGATTTGGACAACATTTGTATTATGAAACATCAAATAGTGGTTTACAACTTATGTTATATTTGAAGTGCTTGGCTTGAAGTTTGATGGAGTTTTTTTGTCTTTTGAAGAGTTCACATCTAGTTATTTTAGTGATGTGCAGACCCTCCACCCCCCAAAAGTAGGAACCGGATAACCTCATAAGTCATGATAGTGAAACTTAAACTAATAATATTTTCAACTTGAGGTTAAATTTAGAGATTTTTTCAAGTTCATTACTTTCTTCTTGAAGATTGAATTTTTGGGGGTTATCAATGATTTAACGAGACACAGCCTGGAGGTTTTTGGAGTTACTAGTGATTGTTGCTCACCTCTCAACCTTCCATTGATAAAACAGAACAAAAAGGTATTTTTTCCATTTTATTTTGTCATACTTCCACTTAGATGATCATCGTGGATTCTTTTGTCTAATAAACTATCAATCTAGACTTCTTTAATCATAGAAGAATGATGAGATTTGGTTCTTTATTTATTTTTATTGCTTTGGGTAAGAAATAAAATTTTCATATAGAGCACTTGTTTAATTTTATCTGCATAATCTTGTTTAGCAAATGTCTTAGCTTTGAGGAGATTTTGATTCAATATTCAGGGTCTTTTTCTAGCCTGGGTTTTCTATCATTGTACTTATTTGGACAATACAACCATTTGACAATAGAGGCCATGTTGCAAAACTTTGCATTGTGTTTCTTCCCCTAATATAATTACATCTCTTATTGGCATTTCTCGAGTGGATGACTAGCAAGATGTTTTCCTTTTTGCTTCTCTACTTTTCTATAATTAATCTCATTATTAATATGTTTATAAACATGAACTTGTGTGCCTTTTTTGCTTCTTTTATATTCTTTTTCTATTATTATTATGTTTTTGGATTCGTGTGCATTTATTTTCCTGCATTTGCATCTGTCTCCAATTTCAACCCCGTATAAGATCTCTAAGCTTGCCCATGAAAAATAAATCTTAGAAGTTGCAGAATCCAACATAAATGAACCTCATTGTCCAAGATAAGAAAAGTTTGTGTATTTATGATTTTCTATTTTTTGGACATTGAGATCAAAATTTGTGTTCTTATTGTTTTCTGCTGCAGGCATTCAAGAATGTATTGGATCAATATCTGGGAGTAAATTATGATGGCCCAAAACCATTGGTTGGGTGAGATATACGCTGACACAAACTTCTCTAAAGAAATTGGTCCTGCCAGTAGCCACAAGAGAGCAAATCGATGCATGTCCCCAGAAGATGCTTTTGTCTCAATTGGTACTTTTACATGTGAGTCATCCACAGAATTGTAGAGTATGAATCATTGCTAACTTTAGATGGTGTTGTATTTCTCAGTTGAGTATGTGCTATCTGAGCCATGCTACATGATCTGCAATGCTAGTCCATTCATTATTTGATGTTCTGTCTGGTTTTAAGTTATGAGACATGTTTGTGTTCTTCATCCAAGTTACAAGGCATAAAACATACTGATCCAACACTGTTCACCAAGATGATCTCAACTACCCACTAGTGTATTAAGAGTATCACTCCCTGAGTATGATAACAAAATTTCTAAGTTTACCTTATAACCTCTTGATATGGGTGCCAAAGAAGTTTGTGCTACTATGGCTAACCAATTAATCATAATTAGAAGGATATGTTCTAATAATTATCTTTCTCAATCATTTGAAGTTAATTTTGTGTAGGACTAATTGTGGCTACATTTTTTCCCACCCCTATACAATGTCGAAGGTTTGTAATTCTTTTTTGTTTTTGTTTTATCAAGTATTTAATGCAATTTTGGTATTTGGGAAAAATAGCTCCTATAACTAGTGTTGGCAAATCCTCTTACTATTGTTCTCACATAACAATAATTGAAACAGTTTGTGATAAAAGTTGTACATTTCTTCAAAATGATTGTAAATGGGTAGTTTTTCAATTTGTAAGATGTCACTTTTCATCAAATGGTTGTCATACTTTTATTTCATGCTATGCAATGGATTTGTTCAATAGAGCCTAACTATAATTTTAGTAATTTTTTTCTTTTTATGGAATGAATGGTTTTCTTGCAATGTTCTTTCAATGGGATCTCTTCTTTAGGGCCTATATGGAATCCTATCATTATAGGCTTGTCCTACAATGGTTTATTATAAATGTGTTTTCAGTTTGTATTTGATGAATTAAGGATTATAAATTCTGCTCGTATGGTTCTACAGGTTGAGAATGAGTTGCAGAACAACTTGACTTTTGGGTTACTAAGCTTCAAATCAACACAACTGGACATAAATAGTGAATACTGCTGGAGATCAATAGTTTGAAAGGAAATGTTAGCTGCATTTGAGAAACCTTCACAACTTCTAATGGGCACAGTGGTAGGCACCGAAGAACTTGACAGTGATGTTGTGATGGGCATGAAAGACTGAAATATTGCTCCTATATGGAAAGAATTGCTATTGGTGCTGATAAAAAAAAATAAACAATGGCTAACTGTTGGTACTTAGGCTATTTATACATCTTATGAAATTAAAGCTTATTTTAATTTGAGAGTTCTCAAAACAACCTCAACTGGCATGACATTTGGTGACATTTCCATTTGTAGTTTACTACTGTTTAACTAGGTATGTAGTATTTGTGTTCGAGGTGTAGTTGGTTTTGTAGATTGGAGATTGTTTTTATTTTTCAATGGAAAATGTTTTTTACTTCATCCTCAAGTAGACCTATAATGAATTCGGATAACATGCGTGCATGCGTGCAGCTCCCTCACCAAAATCTGGAGTTCCTTGCAGATAACATGCACGCAGCTTGCTGTCTAGCTTGGCCCACCTTGCATTACAGGGAAATATTGGTTTACTAAGGCTGTTGAAACACAAAACAATTACAAATTAACACAAGCAAAACCAACTCGCATGTTGATCAGGCGGTTCTGGTTTATTCAGCACTGAATCGATTTATTCTGCACTTTCAACCTCACTTCTGCTAGTGACACCATTTATTCTGCACTGAATCGATTCTAAAGGACAAATGCAGCCTCTAATGCTATGGCAACAACGAGATAATATTGCCATCTGCACGCCAAATGCAATTATGTCAGTTTTCTTAATACAGAATAGGAACAATGCTTCAGGTGAACCATAAAATTCTGCTCCTACTTTCTTCCTAGATTGTGAATTGTGAATTGTCGTACAAACAAACACACACACACGTGATTGTAATAGCTTACTGCTATAAAGTCCTTCAATGACAATAAGAATTCAAATTCACAAATAGCTTTTGTACTGACAATAAAAAATCAAATTCAAAAATAGTTTTTCTCTCTTTAGTTATAGCTGAAACCAATAGCTTCTTTTGCTACTTCCCTTCATATTTAATACCTTTTTCCTCATCCAATTCCCAAATGGATTCATTTTCACAACAAGATGCAAAGATACATAATACAAGACATGTACAAGACACCTAACTCCGTCTCACAAACTCCATATTTAACTTAATTCACCTCAGAGAAATTAAACAAGTGTAAACAAATAAATTAAATGATTATTATAGAGGCCCTGCAATGTTTTCTTGTACATAGGTAGTAGAAACAGAGGAAGGACATTCAGTTTTCACATTTTTCTCCTAAACTTTCAGTAAATCGACCATAAATTTTTAGAAAATTTTAGTACATTTCTGCATGTATTTATGCTTGATAAGTTAATTGATCATGTCGGTTTCAGAGGATTTTTATTGATCAATAAATGAGTGGTGGGATTTTTGTATTAAGTATTACATTATAACCTAAATAAAGTGAACGGCAGAATCCAATCTACATGCTAGACCCCAAAAATATTAGGGACAATGCTAGATTTTTAGTTTAGATAAGTACTATTTCCGGAATTTTGAATTTATGGGCCTCTGATCTATTTGGTTAAATTGCAGTTATAGAAGTTAATACATGCCTTTCTTTCAGGAGCCAGTTTCGTCCAAAGATTTGTTTTCTGCATTTAAATCTTGTCATCCACCCCATGCAATTGACAATGTTATAATACAAATATGATCATAATTGTTGATAAATTTTGGGAAAAGAGAACTACTTTAGGATAGTGTCTTACCAAGTTTTTCTGTTTGCAGTGGTGGAAAAATGATCGATCATATACCATACAGAGATTCAAAACTTACACGAATATTACGACCTTCACTTGGAGGAAATGCTCGAACAGCAATAATATGCACTGTGAGTCCAGGATTAAGTCATGTAGAGCAATCAAGGAACACGCTCTCATTTGCAACTAATGCAAAGGAAGTTACCAAGACTGCTTAAATAAACGTGGTATGATAAGTAACAAAGTTTTCTTCAATAATCAAATATTGTGATTATATCATATTCAAGCTTTGGATATTTATTAATGTCTTGATTCAAAGAACTGCTTGTTTTTCATGTTCCTATTTAACAAAGGAAAATACTTCTTTGTGACCACTGAGATGGACAAGTTTAACTTCTCTAGAGCAGTAGGTGAATCCATTTCAATGAATCACCACAACAATAATCCAAGTTACTGTAGAGTTGCATGCTGAAGTCTGGCCTCAGAGCCTTTCTTTCCTTAAGGTTGCATTGGACCACTTTTAAATATATCTGACAAGGAGTTAACACACCTGCAGGCTAGTTTCTCCCCACTGATTATTTGTGGTACCTATTATATGTATTTTACAAACCAATTAACCACTCTAATGATAAAGACTTGTTTTCTAAGTCAGAAAATGATTTTTTATGGGTAGGTTGTACCAGACAAGAAATTAGTAAAGCATTTACAAAAGGAGGTTGCCCGACTTGAAGCTGAGATATGAAGTCCAGAACCTTCTTCCTTTGCATGTTTAAGAACTTTACTGATGGAGAAGGACTTGAAAATCCAGTAGGTATGCATCGTAGTAATGTGACAATTCCTCTTCATCTTAGGAGATAATTTGTAACAAGCCAGTCAATTAAGTGCACTTAAATACTCTTTCAGCTCCTAGAAATAAATATACTTGCTATTTATTACCCTATTTATGATCTTAGAACTTTGGCTGCAATACTTTCTGTTTTTATTATTAAAATATTTATGAATGTAGAAATCCTAGCCAAGAAAAACACAGAAATAGGATAACTATAGTGTATAGCATCTAGATTGTCGTCCTCCGAGAATGATATAGTTGATTGTTTGTGAATTTTTTAGAGTATAATATACCTAGGATTACCTTTACATAACTAAAAATATCTTCCAATTAAAAGATCAAATTTTGTTTCCAAGTTGAAAATGATTTAAATCAATTTGTAACTACAAGTTTTCACAATCCAACTTTGGATCCAGTACACAAGAGAGAGCAATATTGAGATCTATGGCTTAGGATTCAAGATCTGTTTAAGATCAAATCAAGCCTAGGGACCAATTCAAATTTGAACCCTAAAAACTGATTCTTTTTATATTCATATCACTAAACCCAATCAACTTGAATGGTGGTTTAGGCCTTTTAAGTTCATTCATCCAACTTGCATATCTAACTTTAGACTTAATCACAATAGATTAAACCAAGTCAAGTAGTGATCAAGCAGTGCCTAGTATCACTAGTACCTCAAAAACATCTACCGTATCGCATCTAATCCAACCTACTCAGAGGCTTTTTCTTTCAGATTTAAACATTAAAACCCTGATCTAGCAATCCACATTTCCATGTTCATTCTTAGTCCTCCTTGTCCTCTTACTCCACCTTCATGCTACATCTCTAAAATAAAGGCTTTCTAACCTCCCATGGGGTGGTTGTCACACAGATTCCATAAGAAAAACTAAAGATGTCTCTATTGAAAAGTTAAAAACAAAACCAGGGTTATCAAAAGAAAATCAAAAAAATGTTGTTCAACATAGAATCCTCTCTTCTCTCAAAACTAATTGTGAAAATATTTATATCCTAGCCTTAGAATGACACATGGCTCACTCTCATGGGTCACTTGAACCAAAATATTGTTTCAAACCCCTAATTCATTAAAACAATCTCAAAAGGTAGAATTCCCATTTTGAAAAATGCAAGGAACATGGTGAAATCAATTTCAGGATGTTGAAATAGGAATTTCAATCTTTCTCCATTGTGTCGAACTGCCAAATCAGTTTTAGGACTTCTCATATTGGAATTTTGACATGATGCACTGCCTAGCCATCCAAATCAGTTTCAGGGATTAAGGTAGTACCTGAAGGCCATTAAGGTAGTACCTAAAGGTCATTAAGGTAGTACCTAAGGAACAGTAGCAAAAAACCATTGGTGGACCACTTGAAGACTCAAGAGAATCATATAATGGCATGGTCTAAGGGTTACAAATGAAGACCCGAGGCTTGGGAGAGGTTGAGTTGAAGTTTAGCTAAGGTAGTACCTAGGGGCCATTAAGGTAGTACCTGAAGGCCACTAAGGTAGTACCTAAAGGCCATTAAGGTAGTACCTAAGGAACAGTAGCAAAAAACCATTGGTGGACCACTTGAGGACTCAAGAGAAGCATATAATGGAACGGTCTAAGAGTGACAAAGGAAGACCCGAGGCTTGGGAGAGGTTGAGTGGAAGTTTAGCTAAGGTAGTACCTAGGGGCCCTTAAGGTAGTACCTGAAGGCCACTAAGGTAGTACCTAAAGACCATTAAGGTAGTACCTAAGGAATAGTAGCAAAAAACCATTGGTGGACCACTTGAGGACTCAAGAGAAGCATATAATGGCATGGTCTAAGGGTTACAAATGAAGACCCGAGGCTTGGGAGAGGTTGAGTTGAAGTTTAGCTAAGGTAGTACCTAGGGGCCATTAAGGTAGTACCTGAAGGCCACTAAGGTAGTACCTAAAGGCCATTAAGGTAGTACCTAAGGAACAGTAGCAAAAAACCATTGGTGGACCACTTGAGGACTCAAGAGAAGCATATAATGGAACGGTCTAAGAGTGACAAAGGAAGACCCGAGGCTTGGGAGAGGTTGAGTGGAAGTTTAGCTAAGGTAGTACCTAGGGGCCCTTAAGGTAGTACCTGAAGGCCACTAAGGTAGTACCTAAAGACCATTAAGGTAGTACCTAAGGAATAGTAGCAAAAAACCATTGGTGGACCACTTGAGGACTCAAGAGAAGCATATAATGCCATGGTCTAAGGGTGATAAAGGAAGACCCAAGGCTTGGGATAGGTTGAGTTGAGATTTAGCTAAGGTAGTACCTAGGGGCCCTTAAGGTAGTACCTGAAGGCCACTAAGGTAGTACCTAAAGGCCATTAAGGTAGTACCTAAGGAACAGTAGCAAAAAGCCATTGGTGGACCACTTGAGGACTCAAGAGAAGCATATAATGGCATGGTCTAAGGGTGACAAAGGAAAACCCGAGGCTTGGGAGAGGTTGAGTTGAAGTTTAGCTAAGGTAGTACCTAGGGGCCCTTAAAGTAGTAGCAGAAGGCTACTAAGGTAGTACCTAAGGAACAGTAGCAAAAAACCATTGGTGGACCCCTTGAAGACTCAAGAGAAGCATATAATGGCATGGTCTAAGGATCACAAATGAAGAATTGAGGCTTGGGAGAGGTTGAGTTGAAGTTTAGCTAAGGTAGTACCTAGGGTCCCTTCAGGTAGTACCTCAAGGCCACTAAGGTAGTACCTAAGGAACAGTAGCAAAAAATTATTGGTGGACCACTTGAGGACTCAAGAGAAGCATATAATGGCATGGTCTAAGGGTCACAAAGGAAGACCCGAGGATTGGGAGAGGTTGAGTAGAAGTTTAGCTAAGGTAATACCTAAGGTCCCTTAAGGTAGTACCTGAAGGCCACTAAGGTAGTACCTAAAGGCCATTAAGGTAGTACCTAAGGAACAATAGCAAAAAACCATTGGTGGACAACTTGATGATTCAAGAAAAGCATATGATGGCATGGTCTAAGGGTGACAAAGGAAGACCCGAGGCTTGGGAGAGGTTGAGTGGAAGTTTAGCTAAGGTAGTACCTAGGGGCCCTTAAGGTAGTACCTGAAGGCCACTAAGGTAGTACCTAAAGGCCATTAAGGCAGTACCTAAAGAACAGTAGCAAAAAACCATTGGTGGACCACTTGAGGACTCAAGAGAAGCATATAATGGCATGGTCTAAGAGTCACAAATGAAGACCTGAGGCTTGGGAGAGGTTGAGTTGAAGTTTAGCTAAAGTAATACCTAGGGTCCCTTAAGGTAGTACCTAAAGGCCATTAAGGTAGTACCTAAAGGCCATTAAGGTACTACCTAAGGAACAACAGCAAAAAACCATTGGTGGACCACTTGAGGACTCAAGAGAAGCATATAATGGCATAGTCTAAGGGTCATAAATGAAGACCCGAGGCTTGGGAGAGGATGAGTTGAATTTTAGCTAAGGTAGTACCTAGAGTTCCTTAAGGTAGTACCTAAAGGCCACTAAGGTAGTACCTAAGGAACAGTAGCAAAAAATTATTGGTGGACCACTTCAGGACTCAAGAGAAGCATATAATGGCATGGTCTAAGGGTCACAAAGGAAGACCCTAGGCTTGGGAGAGGTTGAGTTGAAGTTTAGCTAAGGTAGTACCTAGAGTCCCTTAAGGTAGTACCTGAAGGCCACTAAGGTAATACCTAAAGGTCATTAAGGTAGTACCTAAGGAACAGTAGCAAAAAACCATTGGTGGACAACTTGAGGATTCAAAAGAAGCATATAATGGCATGGTCTAAGGGTAACAAAGGAAGACTCGAGGCTTGGGAGAGGTTGAGTTGAAGTTTAGCTAAGGTAGTACCTAGGGAGCCTTAAGGTAGTACCTGAAGGCCACTAAGGTAGTACCTAAAGGCCATTAAGGTAGTACCTAAGGAACAGTAGCAAAAAACCATTGGTGGACAACTTGAGGATTCAAAGGAAGCATATGATGGCATGGTCTAAGGGTAACAAAGGAAGACCTGAGGCTTGGGAGAGGTTGAGTTGAAGTTTAGCTAAGGTAGTACCTAGGGCCGCTTAAGATAGTACCTGAAGGCCACTAATGTAGTACCTAAAGGCCATTAAGGTAGTACCTAAGGAATAGTAGCAAAAAACCAGTGGTGGACAACTTGAGGACTCAAGAGAAGCATATAATGGCATGGTCTAAGGGTGACAAAGGAAGACCCGAGGCTTGGGAGAGGTTGAGTTGAAGTTTAGCTAAGGTAGTACCTAGGGTCCCTTAAGGTAGTACCTGAAGGCCATTAAGGTAGTACCTGAAGGCCATTAAGGTAGTACCTAAAGGCCATTAAGGTAGTAACTAAGGAACAGTAGCAAAAAACCATTGGTGGACCACTTGAAGACTCAAGAAAAGCATATAATGGCATGGTCTAAGTGTGACAAAGGAAGACCCGAGTCTTGAGAGAGATTGAGTTGAAGTTTAGCTAAGGTAGTACCTAGGGGCCCTTAAGGTAGTACTTGAAGGCCACTAAGGTAGTACCTAAAGGCCATTAAGGTAGTAACTAAGGAACAGTAGCAAAAAACCATTGGTGGACCACTTGAGGACTCAAGAGAAGCATATAATGGCATGGTCTAAAGGTCGCAAATGAAGACCCGAGGCTTGGGAGAGGATGAGTTGAAGTTTAGCTAAGGTAGTACCTAGGGTTCCTTAAGGTAGTACCTCAAGGCCACTAAGGTAGTACCTAAGGAACAGTAGCAAAAAATTATTGGTGGACCACTTCAGGACTCAAGAGAAGCATATAATGGCATGGTCTAAGGGTCACAAAGGAAGACCCTAGGATTGGGAAAGGTTGAGTTGAAGTTTAGCTAAGGTAGTACCTAGAGTCCCTTAAGGTAGTACCTCAAGGCCACTAAAGTAATACCTAAAGGCCATTAAGGTAGTACCTAAGGAACAGTAGCAAAAAACCATTGGTGGACAACTTAAAGATTCAAAAGAAGCATATAATGGCATGGTCTAAGGGTCACAAATGAAGACCCGAGGCTTAGGAGAGGTTGAGTTGAAGTTTAGCTAAGATAGTACCTAGGGTCCCTTAAGGTAGTACCTAAAGGCCACTAAGGTAGTACATAAAGGCCATTAAGGTAGTACCTAAGGAACAGTAGCAAAAAACCAATGGTGGACCACTTGAAGACTCAAGAGAAGCATATAATGGCATGGTCTAAGGGTAACAAAGGAAGACCCGAGGCTTGGGAAAGGTTGAGTTGAATTTTAGCTAAGGTAGTACCTAGGGGCCCTTAAGGTAGTACCTGAAGGCCACTAAGGTAGTACCTAAAGGCCATTAAGGTAGTAACTAAGGAGCAGTAGCAAAAAACCATTGGTGGACCACTTGAGGACTCAAGAGAAGCATATAATGGCATGGTCTAAGGGTGACAAAGGAAGACCCGAGGCTTGGGAAAGGTTGAGTTGAAGTTTAGCTAAGGTAGTACCTAGGGGCCCTTAAGGTAGTACCTGAAGGCCACTAAGGTTGTACCTAAAGGCCATTAAGGTAGTACCTAAGGAACAATAGCAAAAAACCATTGGTGGACCACTTGAAGACTCAAGAAAAGCATATAATGGCATGGTCTAAGTGTGACAAAGGAAGACCCGAGTCTTGAGAGAGATTGAGTTGAAGTTTAGCCAAGGTAGTACCTAGGGGCCCTTAAGGTAGTACCTGAAGGCCACTAAGGTAATACCTAAAAGCCATTAAGGTAGTAACTAAGGAACAGTAGCAAAAAAAACCATTGGTGAACCACTTGAGGACTCAAGAGAAGCATATAATGACATGGTCTAAGGGTCACAAATGAAGACCCGAGGCTTGGGAGATATTGAATTGAAGTTTAGCTAAGGCAGTACCTAGGGTCCCTTAAGGTAGTACCTGAAGGCCACTAAGGTAGTACCTAAAGGCCATTAAGGTAGTACCTAAGGAGCAGTAGCAAAAAACCATTGTTGGACCACTTGAGGACTCAAGCTAAGCATATAATGGCATGGTCTAAGGGTGACAAAGGAAGACCCGAGGCTTGGGAGAGATTGAGTGGAAGTTTAGCTAAGGTAGTACCTAGGGGCCCTTAAGGTAGTACCTAAAGGCGACTAAGGTAGTACCTAAAGGCGACTAAGGTAGTACCTAAAGGCCATTAAGGTAGTACCCAAGGAACAGTAGCAAAAAACCATTGGTGGACCACTTGAGGATCAAGAAAAGCATATAATGGCATGGTCTAAGGGTGACAAAGGAAGACCCGAGGCTTGGGAGAGGTTGAGTTGAAGTTTAGTTAAGGTAGTACCTAGAGGCCCTTAAGGTAGTACTTGAAGGCGACTAAGGTAGTACCTAAAGGCCATTAAGGTAGTACCTAAAGTACAGTCCATAAAAAGCACTTGTGGACCACTTGAGCACTGGATAGAAGCACATGAGGGGATGGTGTAAGGGTAGGAAAGGAAGGCCCGAGGCTTAGGAAAGGTTGAGTTGAGGTTTAGCTAAGGTAGTACCTAGGGGCCCTTAAGGTAGTACCTGAAGGGCACTAAGGTAGTACATCAAGGCCACTAAGGTAGTACTTAAGGTACAGTCCCTAAAAAACGAGACTACTTCCCAAAATTACCTTCTAAAATATTATTATTGAGCCTTAACCCTAGGTGGGTCATTGGATGAATGGTTCTATAATTGAGAAGTGCTCATCAAAATCATCAAATCAATTTCGACCCCATATGTAAAAGAGAGCCTTTTTTTTATCTACTTTCCCAAAAATACACTGAAATGTTGAATTTAAATGGTTTTCTGCTGGTACCATTATTATTTATTTTTGGAAATTTGTACCAGCATAAATGGTCTTCTTCTTCACCTTTTCTGAGGAAAAATTGCAGGATTACTCCTTGAAGGTGGAAACCCACTGAACGGAGACCCACATAGCTCATGTTGTGTTTCCTCTGATCGGCTTCTTCTCGGTTCAGATTTGAGTGCTTATTACATGGAATATTTTGGAGACCAGTGGTTGCTTACATGGAGACCGTGGTGGCTGCTGACAAGGAAAACAAAAGGGCAATTTTGGAATAACTTTTTGAAACAGTATTTAGTGCATAAAGCCCATATTCCACTTTCTATGGATTTCATTCCCATATAACCTTCAAATGGGCCTCCCGAAACACAACTTCCCCTAATTTTTTTCTTCCATTTTTTATTTTACCTTCAAAAATTAATAATCTTTTTGGATATTTATTGAATTTTTTATTATTAAAAAAATTAATATTTGCACTTTATTATTTATCTTAAAAAGAAAAAAAAAAGGGATAGAAAAGTAAATTAGTTTTTATTTTAAAAATAATTAACTAAATTAATTTTAAAGATAAAATTATCAACTGTAAGACTTCTAACTTGAGAAGGAAAAAAGGGAGATTAAACAGTTTGAACATTTTGGTATTCTAGAATGTTCTAGTAGAAATTATAGAGTCAAAGAAAATTAAGAGGCAAGTTGTGAAAGTCAATCTGGAAAAGTAACCGCTTATGTGGCTGCCAGCCTGCCACAGCAGCTTGGCGGTGGTTGGTCATTGTTGAAAGTTTGAAACATCCTTCTACTTTCTCCGTCGCGCTATAAATACAGATAGATACGTAACCAGCTTCGTTTGCTTCTCTCTTTCTTGCTTTCCCTACACAACTTCTCTTGGAAAAATTTCTCCTGCGGCGGCGCTTCCTCCATGACTTCTTCCACCGTGAGCAGATGGTTAAGGCCTGAGGTATGTGCTCTCCTTCTCCACCCCGCTCAAATTTGGAGTAGCTGTTTGTTTGATTGATGAGAAACCCAGAAAAATAAAACTTTTTTTTATCATGGGTTGTTTTTCTTTTTATTTATTGATTTCCAGAACATGCTGCATTGATATGAAAATATATGACACTTTCTTTCCTTTTCTGTCCAACCAAACAGATCATTTGTTGAAGGAATATGTTTAAAAAAAAAAATTCTAATCACCCAAGTTTCATAGATCTGCTACAATTTACCCAGAGCTTGAAATTTGAGTTACCCTTATTAAATTCACAATCAACAACCCCAAGGCAAACATAGAAGTGATGAAAAAAAAGCTTGAAAAAGGGATCAAAATCTGCCATCCTCCGAACATTCCAAGATCCAAACTGGGTGTTGCATCTTTTCTCTTGTCGTCACTCATTAGTTTGAGATTAATAGAAAGAAAAAGAAAGGGAAAAAAATAATAATAAAGCTTCAACTGCATTTGATTTTGAACTAGTTCCTGCCTTGTTGGGTTACATGAGGGCAGATCATCTGAGTGTTCAGTTTTGGATATTTATAGTTATACTGTAACCAACTGTTCCCGATCGTAGCTTTATTATATGTCTACTTCTACCCATATATATCGAAGAACTTTCAACTTTTTTTGTTCCTATAGGGGATATCACATATACCCGATACAATATATTCTTTATGAAAATCGATATGTTATATATGATACAGGATTTTATATCACGATACAGTGATATGTGATATTATAATATGATGATACATATACTTTCAATTATTTTTTGTAATTTTTTTTTAAATCAAATGATTTATTTTATTACAAGAATTTATTATATTAATTATTTAAAATATAATAAAAAATTTAAAACCCATCATACAAATAAGAAATAGATAAAATGATCTTATATAGAAAACTGTATTCTTATTGTTAAATACTATATTAGAAGTCAAGTAAATTTATTTTTATAATGATATCGAAGAATTTTTATTTAAATGGTTTAAATATTGATAATAAAAATAATCGTAATCATTGAACACATTTTTTTACCTTAATATATTAGTTTTTTAAAATTTTCTTTTTATGGTAGAAAATGAATGATGGCGAACCCGGAAAGCTATATATATCATGATACATTTTACGAGTTAATAACTATGATCCTATGAGACCGTCGTGTTATTTATTATTTGTTTTGCCTTTTTTTTTCCCAATGGGATAGGTGTATCCTCTCTTTGCAGCAGTTGGTGTGGCTGTTGGCATTTGCGGAATGCAGCTTGTTAGAAATATCTGCACCAACCCTGAAGTGAGGTGGGTTTGTGTTGTTTTTTAAGCTCAGACTCAGCTTCAAGCCTCTCTCTCTCTCTCTCTCTGTTTAATGTCGGAAACTGTTAACAAGAAAACATGCATGTATGATGATGCCATAGTTGAATTTTGGTTTCAGGGTGACCAAGCAGAATAGAACTGCAGGAGTACTGGAGAACTTTGAAGAAGGTGAGAGATATGCAGAACATAGGCTAAGGAAGTTTGTTCGCAACAAAGAGCCTCAGATCATGCCATCTATCAACAAGTTCTTCTCTGACCCAAACTTAGACTAGGAAGCTTTCAGCTTATGATGAATTTGAAAAAGTCAAGTACGATGAGATATTGATTTTTTTGGAGACTCAGAATAAGACATTTGCAGATTGCAAGTTGCCAAGTTGGTTTATGAACTCAATTTTATTGAATGATAAATTAGATTATAATTGCAAATTGAAAATTGATCTAATCTTCATCATCATTGCTTGTAGCAAATGCTTTGGAAGTGTCTGATTGCCCAACCACAAATATAATCGACTAATTATGAAAAGAAAATACAAAATTATACTTAATTTCAATGCACCTACTCTCCAAGATCTTATACCAATGAACACCTACATTTCTTTTTCACGTTCGTGACACAAATTCTCTGATGCTCCTTGGTAGATCGCACCACCTCAAATCATACCGAGGTGATTAATCCACTAAAGCACTACACTCTTTACCAAAATGACTTAAAAAAAGAAAATACCAAAGAAAATAAAATATAATTAAGATTAGTTTGAAGCTTATGCTTATATCGATGAATTAAAATAATTTAAATGAATTTTAAATAGCATATCAAAATAATTTATTGACTTTAAATCTATTTTTTATTTTTCTTCTACTTTTCTTTTTTGTTCTTTTTCTTTTGTATTTTCCCTCAAATTGTCTGGGAACCAAACATAACGAAATCGACGATGTATGATGTATTGGATTCCCTATAATAATGAAATGAACTTGCCAACCTAATTTAATTCATCAATGCTATAGAAGGTTTGTTAGAAATTGAAGAATGGCTAGGGAAAATAGGATGGCTTCTTTCAATTTTGAAGATTACAAGGTTGGTACGCCAAATATCATGAAGGCGGTGACTGGTATCATGATACCAGTTTCTTATCTCTTACTCTCTATAACACTACTCTGTATTGCTGTAGCAAATGTACATGCAGCCCAGAAGTGTAATTACAAAGGTTATTTCACAGACTGTAAATTGAGATCCTGTTATGCTTGAACCAAATTCAGTATATTTCTCTTCACTATTGTTGGGTTATTGCAATGAGGCGTTGCGAGTCGAATTTTAGGTATCTGCTGCTAAAGCCTGCAACAGTCATCCCTCAACTATATACCATATGTGCCTTCGGTGTCTGCCCTTCATCCATGTTTTCATGACGAACTACTCTTGGATGATCTCCTCCGGAACTCCATCACCAATTTCGAGAATGCAGAAGAACTGTCCTTGAGTAACTGAGGCGGTGAGTCATACTCAACAACCTTGCCTGTGTTAGGAATGGTGCCAATAATCAATTAAATCCATTTCACAAAGCATTAAGGAATTGGAAAGCAAGTTTGTAACATGATTTATGCCTGTTCTCTTTAAAGATAGTGGATATTGTTTGGGCATTTGAATGAGAAATTTTTTGTGGCAGTTGGTTTCTGGGGGTTACCTTCATCCAGGACCAGAACCAGGTCATTGTCAATGACAGTGGGTATGCGATGGGCGACCGTGATGACTGTGCATTTGCTTGTTTCTTCTCTTATTGTTTTCTGAATCAAATTATCTGTTGCCGTGTCCACTGAAGCTGTAGCCTCATCCAACACCAGAATTTTCCTCCTCTGCAGTAGAACTCTAGCCAGGCAAACAAGCTGTCTTTGTCCAACACTCCAATTTTCTCCATCTTCTGCAACTGCATCATTTTCCCAAATTTTAGAATAAAACCAGAAAAAAAGAAAAAAAAAAAAAGGTTGCTCTCCATTATCTAATTCATTGTATTTACCTCGTGCATTAAGAAGCCCCTTATCCTGTCCTATAATCTCTGCAAGACGACACTTGTTCAGCACCTGAAACATCAAGCTCTCTTAGTAAAACTATGGCACCATCTATCTTAGAAAAACCGAAGAGTTCTATGTTCTTACCTCCCAGATTTCTTGATCTGAATGCTCTCCTAGAGGATCCAAATTAGTTCTCATGGTTCCTTGAAACAGTGTTGGGTCTTGAGGAATTATGCTCAAGCGAGACCTCAAATCCTTCAAACCCATCTTACTGATATCTACCCCATCAATGAGTATCTGGCCTTCTGAGGGCTCAACGACTCGGAAGAGAGCTTGGATTAATGTTGACTTTCCACTTCCTGTTCTGCCCACTACACCAATTTTCCTTTCTCCTGGGAAGGTGCAAGTTATACCTTTGAGAACCATTGGGAGAGTAGGGGTATATCGGACATGGAGGTTGTCGAGGTC
This sequence comes from Vitis riparia, assembly GCF_004353265.1. Lineage (NCBI taxonomy): Eukaryota > Viridiplantae > Streptophyta > Magnoliopsida > Vitales > Vitaceae > Vitis > Vitis riparia. The sequence goes on from NC_048431.1 coordinate 18,879,054, forward strand.
TATTCTTCCATTGCTTGGCCATTCAAGGCTTGGCCTACAATTCTCAATCACTAATGGAGCTTCACTTGGTATTTTGGTGAATTGAAGAATTCTCTCCACTGAAATCATTTTGTTCTCTACATTGCATAGGTTCCATATCACCCAGGCTTGGAGAACATTTAGATTCAAACCATATGTAGCTGCCAGTCCTGCCAAACCTGAGAATAGATCAACCAGTCTGTTAGTACAAAATCTATCTCTAAGATGTAACTACTAGCAACTTCAAACACCAGTTGACAGATAAAAATAATACAATATGCTTCCCACAAGGGAGTTCCAGAAATAAACAAGAGGGAAAAAAGGAGCTTACTGGGACTAATGGCTGACCTCGGCAAGCTCACCAGGATGACAAGCACCAAAAAGAAAACAAGGTTGAAAAGAAAGTTTATCCGAACGCAGAGCCATTCCATTGTGGCAGTGTTGTGGAAGGCAACACGAGAATAATCATCAATCAAGCTGAGATTTCTTCTCAAGAAGCGATCGTCTTGATTGAAGCAACGAATTGTTGCTGCCCCAGCGACAGATTCTGAAAAGTGGTGGAGGATTGGAGCTTTTCGAACCCCAACCATCCTAGCTAATTCTCTGGCAGTAGCAATGTAGTAAGCCTGTGAAAAAATTTCAGGAAGATTATCACTAAGTTAAAGCATCTTCAAAACAATACTAGTAAAACGCAGCATATGTTGTGAAGGATCATCCTGTAGGTTCAAACTTCAACCGACAGAAGATATTTGCATATAGGATCCTATACATCTGTGTATGAAGGATGCTACATTGTTTGAACATTTTAACTGCAACAGATTTTGTTTTAGTTATGCAGGAAAATAGTTGAAAAACTGATCCAAAAATAAGAAAATGGCACTAGTTCTTGCCTGATACCATATGGAGATCGCAAGGATGGATACAAAGAGAAGGAAGACCTGCCAGGCAACTTGGGACATGAGAACAATGATACTTAATAGCTGAATAAGTGCAAATGCTAATCCAGCCAATCTGTATGGAATGTCTGTGTCTACTGTGCTTTGATCTGTAGAAGACTACAATAAAAGAAAAGAGAATTACTTTTTGCAAAAATACAAACTAAAAGACAGAAAAAGTTAATGGAGTTTGGGGATTGAACTTACTCTATTGAGGATTTGACTTGAGGGGGTTGAGTCAAAGAATGAAATGGGTGCCCGAAAAACTGCTTTGATCATTTCAGAGAAGAGGTGGCGTGCAGTCTCAATGGCGATAGTTGATAACAGAACTGCCCTTCCTAATATGAATATGGAGCTTCCCCCAGACAACAAAGAAAATACCCCTATCAACTGCTCTCTGCTAACCCTGCCTTCCTCCTCAGTTGCCCAAGCAATCCAGTAATTACTGCCCATCTGCAGCCCTTGGAATAGAACTTGACACAAAAGGATAACTGGAACCAGACCTCCTTTATAGGCAGAAGTGATAAAGGTTGAATAAACATGCCATTTTACCCGACCAGATTCTGTTTCTTCCTTATGGATTCCATCTAAAAGCTTGCCATTGCTGATGGGGTCATGCGAATTTTCTTCTATGAGGTCAATTTTCTTTTTCTGCGGGGGTTTATTGGTGAAGCAGTTCTCTTGGGATGGGTTCACTTGGTCTAGAGATTTGCTGTGGGCAGTCATCTGTCTAACAAGTTCACTATTTGGATCTGCAATCAAATCTTCATATTTTCCAGATTGAACTATTATGCCATCCTTCATCACCTATAAGAATTTCCATTTATAAAATAAATAAATAAAAAGTCATAATCTAGAGATGGTGATGATCTTGAGTGCTCAACTACATGGACTAAAGTTCCAATAACTTGCCAGAACAAGGTCTGAAGCATCCAAGAACTCCAGCTGATGGGTGACATAAATGACAGTCTTCTGAGACAAGATTTGCATAAGACATTTCTGCAAAAGGATTCCAAGTTTTAAGAGTTTTTGTGTTAACTAAAAAGAAAAACAGTGAAAAAGAAGAGCATGAGATGTTGCTTGCCTGGAACAGGTGTGCTCCGGTATGTGCATCAACAGCACTGAAAGGATCATCTAGGAAATACACATCTGACTCGCTATAGATTGCCCTTGCCAGTTGGATCCTCTGCTTTTGCCCTCCACTCAAGTTCATCCCTCGCTCTCCCACAACACTCAAGTCTCCATTATACCAAAGCTGAATGTCCCTATCCAAAGCACATGCTTCCAAGACATCCTCATAGAAAGCCTTGTTAATTTCCTTTCCAAACAACACATTATCCCTGATTGTCCCAGTTTGAATCCAAGCACTCTGTGGGACATAAGCTTTTGATCCATATACCTTACTTCCTGTCCCAGAGATCCTGGGGATCTCGCCAAGTATGCTACAGAGTAAGCTTGATTTGCCAGATCCAACTGACCCACAAACTGCAACCTTGTAACCTTTCATAATTATCATCCGTTGATCAATTTTGATTGTTGACTTCAAATTTTCATCACATGTCCAAGCGTATTCTCCTACCTCAATATCAATGGAGACTTCAGATGATTCTGAAGTAGGATAGGTTGCGAGCTTCTTTTGATCTTCTTCTTGGATGAACAGTTGGATCCGATTCATGGAGACTTTTGTTTGAGCAATCATGGAAATGAGCTCTGGCAGGTTGTAGATGGGCTCTTGCAGGATTCGAAAAGTTGCTAAAGCTGAGAGAACTCTACCTGTTGTTAATGGTGTTTTCAATACAATGCAGACAGCAAATGTTATAACTGAAACTAAGGTGGGAGAAGTCCAAAAGAGGAAGGCCACTGCTGAGCATGTATAGAGGTACCTCTTTAGCCAATGTCTCTCGGTTTCTCTAAGTGCCTTAATTTTATTCAAAAAGGTGTCCTCCCAAGAGTGCAGTTTCAAGACTCTCATGCTCTTCAGAGTCTCTGAAGTAGCTTTGATTCTCGAGTCTTTTGCTTCCATGATCTTTGAGTGGAGCCTTTCTTGTCTTTTAGCTAATGGGGTGTTTCCCACCATCACCAAAACAGTGGCAAATAGAGCAGTCATGGATGGGGCAGCACCAAGATTCCTATAAAGGATGACAAGAGCCAGGCCAACCTGAACTGGAAGCAACCAAACTCCATGAATACAAAGGCAGAAGTCTCCAATTCTATCCACATCCACGTTGATTAAATTTATGATTTTCCCACTATTGGAGCCAGCATACTTGATCGATAGAGACTTCTTGTAAACCAGTACCATGAGAGCTGCCCGCACTCTGATGCCAATCCGCTGCCCACCCAAGTACCATTGTCTTTGTGATAGAGATTCCAGAGTCTTTGCCATGAAGAAGATCAATGAAAGAACCAGCCCATAATAGTAGCTTGAATCATCACCCTTTCCGGATAAGAAATTCACAAAGTGTGTTATTAAGAAGGGACCCATATAGGAAGCAATTGTATTTGCCCCTACAACAAAACACAGCAACAAAAAAAAAAATGAACAAAAACATATAAAAATCCACTGACCAAAACTAGAAGGAGATGCAAGAACAAAGACCCACCTGCAAAAACTGCATTTATGGCCAGGGATCTCCATACAGAACAGAACAAAGCTTTTGTCACTGATGAAACTTCAGTTTTCTGTTTCCTCAGCGTTTCTTCTAACAAGGAAGAGGCCGTTTCAGCCTTCTCAGATTGAGGAACTGAAGGGATATGGTGTAACTGAAGTTTTTGAACTCGGCCTTTTCTGAAGAGTGGATTGAGCCACAAGAATGTGAGTTTGCTCCAAATTCCAGCACTGCTGTAAGGATCAACACCATGAGAGAGATTTCCTCCCTCACTTTCTAGCAATGGGTGTTCAAGATCACTGCGTTTCTTACCACAATTAAAAGGCAGAACATTGAAACAGAGAAGAATCCACAAAGGAATTAGAGAAGCAAAATCATCAATGGTAGCTTGAGGTACGAAATCAGGCCAAAAATCAGGCAAGGTTAGGATTTTTAACCGGGTGACAAGATAGGCTGAAACAGAAAGCGAACTCAAAATGCTGGAAAAGACCCACCACGAAGTAAGAATTAGAGGCCACCTTTTGTTTTCTCTAGTAGTACTGTTTCTGAAACATGATACTGTGATTATGGCTGCTAAAACCCAAGTCATGGCTGAGAAGATATGTACAAGATTGATGGTTTTCAGACTCCAGAACTCATACAAACAAAAACCCAGGTGAGAAACACAGATTATTGCATTGGACAGAACAGAAACCACGGTAAAAACTGTAGATTTTCTCATTGTTGGTTCATTTTCTGAATCTGCACCACCACCATCTCTCCTTTTTCTCAAAACCCCCACCAAAACCCACGTCAAAAGCAGCCAAAAGAATGCCACATTGATAAGACCCAGAGAGGAATCCATCAGAGCTCCCCAATGCAAAAATCTGAAGAACACCTCCATGTCTGCAATCTCTAGATCTGTGAAAACAAGTCAGCATCTATGCACAACTACGAAGAACAGCTAAAACCCAGTTGAGAAAACGTCACAAGGATCCATAAACAACAAAGCTGAACACGAAAAACTCGAAAGAAATTAAAAAAAGAAAATGGCAATTTCCCTGAAGAGAATTGGAATTGGGTGAGTTTAATGAAACAAACCTGTTCAAGTATGAAGAAAGCACGTGGATGCACCTCTTAAAAGTGATGATGAGGAAGGCTTTGTGCTCTACACAAAGTGCGTCTGGAGGCTCTGATCCTGTGGGGGGACTCTGTCCTTTGGATTGGTATATATAAATGAAACAACACCACACAATGCCATAATCAGAACCTCCAAAACAACACTGCTTACAACTATTCTCCATGGAATTTGTCCTTGTGGGCCCAGAATCTCAACCCCCATTTCGTCTCCTCATTATTTCCCATCTCTTTCCATAGTCCCCAAAATTCCTGAATCAATGCTGTCAATGTTTTCATCGGATGAACACATGCATGTGTATATCTCACCGATACTACTAACCTTTCTTCTTCTTTTTTTTTTTTTCCTTTTTTTTTTTTCCTTTTTTTTTTCTTTATTTAGGGTTTTTATTTTTAGTTCTTCAGTCTTCTTTCCCTCCTGGCTGTGAGGGAAAATTTGTGAGATTTGCACCCTTCTTAGGAATCAAAACCTGGTTGGATACCCTGAATTTCATAATTTCCAAAATTACTAGGATGATATCTGAATGTTTCTAATTTTTTTTTATTTTTAAACTAAAAAGTGAAATTCTTACACAAAAATTAAGCAGGTTATCTACTTGAAAATAAATTTCTATATTTTTATATACATATTTCCATTTTTTAAAATAAAAAAAAAATAGAAAATATATACCAAACGCCACCTAAATTAGTATAAAATCGGTTGAGAGTTCAAGTATTGATTTCCTCGAAGGAAAAAAAAAATTGGGATTATGAACTTTTGTAAAAGAAATATTAGAAATATTTGGTTAAAATGAATGAAATAATCCTCAAAATAAAAAATTTAACTTTTCTCATGTTTTTTTCTGGAAAAGTAATCTATTTTTGACATAAATGTTTTTTTTTATTATAAGTATTTATATGTAGATTTTAAAAGAAATTGTTATTTTTACAAAAAAATAATAATAATATTTTTGTTCAAATGATGCCAAAAAAAATGGTAGAAGGTTAAATTTTAAAAATTGAGTTTTGAGAGACCCTTTTAATCAAATAACCCAAAATATTAAAGGGAAATAATTAAAAATATTAAATATTAAAAAGGAAATTCTTTTTTAAAAATTTTGAAAAGCTTGCCACGTAAGCAAAAATGGCGTGTAGCTATTGGTCCACGTTACGGCTTATTGTGAAGGCGGTCGCACCCGAGCACAAACAAGTTTAATTAGTCTAATTAATCCGAATTATTCACTGCTTATCCCGAAATGGCCTCGTAACTAGCCTCTAAGGATTCTGTCAGTACGGTCAAGGCTGACTCAAACTCCCGCCTGTCGCGCGTGGAGGATACGTGTGCCACTTAGGATGACAAAACATCTCTGAAGACTGAAGTGGGCCTTAAAATATTCTTCTTTTTTTTTTTTTCAAAAAAAAAAAAAACTAGCACATGTGGAAAAGATTGAAACAATATTCTAGTGGGCGTCACTTTCTAACCATCATAGTACACTTTTCAATCTAATCAAACTATGTAATACTTGATTTAATAAAAATTAATCATATAATTATTCTAAAAGCAAAATCCTAAAGAATCAAATAGATACGATTGAAAATATATAATTAAATAAATAAAATTAAAATATAAAATAATAAAAATAGAATTTTAAAATATATATTTACCATAATCTAATTAATCTTATTTTTTAATATATGTATATAATATGGATATAAAAAGTAGCAAATTGCATGAATATCATTCTTAACGGCGACAACAGTTGGGGTATAGATATGGATAAGACATGATTTATAGAATAATGTGGACACACGATTGTTCATTTGTTCATGCTTTGTTGTACGTGGCAGGAGAAATGTGGAATGCAACGGCGGGAGAGAGGCGTGTGAGGAATGGCTTCATAAGGCCCTTTTTCAAAGCAGCACGTGGCGTGTAAAAATGGACGTGTGGAAGACCAGAGTAGATTTACCGTTGTGGTGTGCCAGCCATGCGCATCCACTATGACAGTGGCTTATGGTCCTATACAATTTCGGTGAATTTCCCGGAAACCCATTTCCCGCCCTTTGCTTTTCCTTCAATTTTTTGTTTTTTCAGTGGAATTTTGACGGAACCCAGTCAACTCACTGCTGGCGTTTATGATTCTATCCTTGACTGAATTTTAATTCTTAGCGACATGGCACACTCTCTTTGACCATAGCGCCGACAAGACTCATACAATACAAATACATCACGGGAGGTATGGAACCGAAAATCACTTTTCGGTATCGTTCAATGACCCATACATTAAAAAGGTGTCTAGTTAATGTCTTATTGACATTTCAAAAGTCCCAAGTTTGAGGAAATTGGGGAAAAAAAAATTTACACCAGACATGACCCTCCAAATTTTTAAAATTTGGCACTAGAATTATTTATCAAAATTTTTTTTGAAAAATATTATAATTTATAATTTTTTAATTTTTAAAAATATTTTTTAAATAAATTTTCAAACACTTGATAATAATTTTAAAAAACACTTTTAATATTTTTAATATTTAAAAATTTTTATAATTTAAGTTTCAAAAAAATTTGAAATATTTTCTAAAACCACTATCAAACACATTTTTAATTTTTTTTTTAAAAAGACTTTAAATTAAAAGCGTTTTTCAATAACACTATCAAAGATATTCTGAGCCTATATGACAATAGTCTTCAAGACCAATTAAAATATGTGTAACTACCAAAAATCATTTTCTATTTTATATTCTTAAAAACAGAAAATAAGAATTCATTTAGTAACTATTTTTTAAAACAAATCTATAAAATAGTTTTAAAAAACTATTATCTTATGTTTTGTAAAACAAAAATTTATTTGAAAACTTAAAATGTTTTTAGCTTATTTTTAATATTTTAAATATAATTTCTAATCTTATTTTTTTTTATCATTCTATATGTTTGTATAATTATTTTTTAAAAACAAGTTAAAATAATAAAAAACAATTAAAAGATATTCTTTAAAATATATTTTATTTTTAATTATTCTACATGTTTATATAATTACTTCTAAAAATAGATTTCAAAAAATAATTATATTCTTAAGAACAAAAAACTATTCTAAAAAACAATTGTTATACAAACCTTAATGCATTTTCAGATAACATATTTTAATTATTTTATATTATTTTCACTTATTTTAAAAATGATTATACAAACATTAAAATAATTAAAAAGCATTAAATATAAAAATTATTTTTAAAACATATTTAAAAATATATTAAAAATATTTTAAATTTCCAAATAAACTTTTGTTTTACACAACATTATACAACAATTTTCAAAATTGTCCAAACATATCATTATTATCCACATGAAAAATAAAAATATTAATAACCACTTAAAAAAATAATCCCCATTCTTTAAAACTTATGAAAAAAATCTAAGGTGGATGGGTGTTATCTAATCCAAATCCAACCAGATTTTTTATATAGGTTTGGATTAAATTTTTTTAAAATAAAAACACACGAGCCTTTTAAGCCTCATCTTGTTCGGACAAGACGAAGATGAAACACATGTTGAAGGAGGTCTTCATGTGAAGCTACTGAGCAAATGCTTAGTTAAATTAATAAATATCTTCTTTTTTTTTAATTTTTTTTCATAAATTTAATAAATAATATTATCCTTATCATACTACACGTCAAAAGCTCATAAGTTGGTAAGAAAAAAGGTATGAAATATGATATATTTTATGTCTTGTTTCCTTAGTACAGTTTTGGAGTTTTTCATTTAGCGTATTTGACTGAAGAATCATTCCATACTCGTCTTCTTGTATTTTATTTGCCTAACCTGCAAGATAAGTTTCATGGTTGGAGGTGTTTGATTTCCACCCTTTGTTCGAATCTTAATATTGAATGAGTTAAAAAGAGAATAAATTAAAAAATAAAACAAAGAGGGTTTTGTTTGATTATGATGAAATAATAGAAAATTCATGATAATAAAAAAATATTTTTATTTTTTATTTATTTTTATCCTTCATCGAAAATAAAGTTTTAACGGGATTAAAAGAATTCAGTCTGTTTAATAACTGTTTTGGAGAACAATTTTATGTTCTAAAAAAACATATTTAATAACTAAAAACCATTTTCTATTTTTTGTTCTTCATAGAATATCTTTTAGTTGTTATTTTATGAGCATTTAAAAAAATAATTATACATATAATGATTAAAAATAAAACACTAGATATAAAAATTATTTTTAAAATATTAAAAACATTTTAGGATTCCTGATAGACTTTTGTTTTATAAAATATTAAATAAATATTTTTTTAAAACAATTATCAAACAAGTCCAATACTTTTATTTCTATTTCTTAATTTATTTTTATTTTAAAAAAATCTTTCTCTTTGAATGTACTTAAATGTTATATGATGCAAAAGTTTCAAAATATTATATCTATTTTAATTACTTTTTAAAATAATAATCTATAAAAATAAAAATACTTGAAATTACCTTAAATTTAGCAAAGGAAAAAAATTATTTTCAAAACAAATTCTTTAGAAACCTATTTTGAAAAAATTTCAATGGGTTGTTGGAGCTAAAGGATTAGAAGATAGATTCAACTTTAACTAGACATTCAACTTGGTGCCAGCTTAGATACATGAACAAGAAGAAAGAAGTGCATACATAAATATTTGGAAAGCATTAGGGTGCATGAACAAGAAAGAGAAGTGTCCCTAGTCTCCGTGGACTAGGGACCACATGGCTGCTTTACCCCCATAACTCCACCTACCTTCTACGTCTTCCCAAAAGTGGGAAATGGATTGGAAATTTTTTTTCCAATTGGATCAAATTTGATATATATATTTAAATGCATGCACCACATCTAATTTGGATATCACATCTACTATTTTTTATTTTTTTTTATTTGTTGAGCTTTATTTAATCTTAATAAATCAAACATGATGACAAAGACATCACGTGTACTTTTTTCTTTACATTATTACTATTTATTTATTTATTTTCATTGGTTGAGTTTTGTTTGATCTTAATAAATTATACATGGTGACAAAAAGGACCACGGAAGTAACCTTTTAGATTAAATTTAAAAATTATGAAAAAAAATTGAAAATAATTGAAATGTAGAGTTTTTTTTTTAAATAATTAATTAAAAGAGATAAAAAGCTTTTATATTTGTAAATCTAAGCTTCATTTTTTTTTCCCGTATATAAATGCCGTTATTTATATAAGTATTTTTTTTTAAAAAAAGTTATTTTTATAAGAAAAAAAACGAGGGTTTTAAATTAAAAAATAAAAATAAAATTGGGGTGGTGAATGGTCCAATGGACAGACACATAAGAGTATTTGCTGAAGTTGCAGAAAAAGTAAGAAAGTCTGTTGGAATCAAAAGGACTAAAAGAAGCAAGTTGGCTGAGAGCACTCCAGGCAAAATTCAAGCTTTTTCAGAGATTCTTCTTAAGCCACATGAGCTTGTTTTCAGACCTTAATACCTTTAAATTAGAAAAAAAATTATAAAAATAAGAGAATCATCACAAAATCTAGTAGTATGGAAAGGTCAAACTGTACGAAAATGAGGCAATTGATGATCACATTATGTCGACACATTGGACATAAAAAACAACAATAAAAACAAATTAAAAATAATAATTTAGATTTTCCCAAGAGATGAGAGGAAGAAGAAAGACTTGGAATCTATCTCATGGCATTGCGTAGAGGACCACATCCTTATATGCCCGTCACTATAATGCATTTCATTTGGATTCCCATCTCATTTTCTCCTACTTAATTTCCCATGGTCCCTACTCTTTGAATTTTCAAATGCTTCTTTGATGGTATCGAATCCTCATCCTATTACTTTGGAAAAATTAGATCGGATGACAAAAATAAATACCATATTTTTCTTTGGTGGGTCATGACGGCAGAATAAATTTCCCACCAGCTTGGTAGGAGCTGAATGGAGAGGAGAAGATCAGCCAGCTTGTGAATATGTTAAATTCTGAGCCTCTCAGGTTCATTTTGAGTCGTTCCCATTGTTGTGGAATCCTTCGAGAAGTCCAGACATATGTCCATTGTTGTTGTGGAATCCTTCAAAAGAAGTCTATTGTTCGAGTCTCCTCAGTCTTTAATTACCACTAAAAAAATTCTTAAAGTAGTCGGAAATGAATAACCTCAAAAACAAGGATGATGAGAGAATATTGGGGAAGGCTGACGCAAGGCAAGTTTCGGAGAATCAAAGTATAACGTTGTCTTGATTTAATTCCGTTTAATAAACGTCTATGTTACATCTGTTTTTAGAGAATACGAAGAAAAAATATATATAATAAAAATAAATTAATTAAATTTATCATTTTTTTAAATTCATTTTACTTAGTTTTGGTCTTATAAAAATTAAATAATTTAAAAATATATAAAAATTTAATTATATTTATTTTTTTATTTTTCATAATAAAATTAAATGTGAAAAAATAATTTTATTAAACTTTTTTTCTTTTTTTAATATTTTCTAAGAAACAAAGATGGCATATAATACTTTTTTTAATAATATTATAAATTAAGTTAATTTCTATTTCCCCAAATTTTAAGTGCTTGTGAATGGGTGTGAAATGTAAATAAAGACAAAAACAATAAAATCTCTGGTTGAGAATTTAAGTGTCAGAGTGAGGATGGTCATGAAATCTCTTGAACAGTGATTCTGAGCCATACTTTTTCAGCTTTTTGTACCACCCATTTGGTTTTTTCTACTTCAATCTATAAAGCTGTCACCCTGTTCTTTGGATTCATGGAGAGTTTTCTTTTATTTTTTATTTTTTAATATCTTTCCAATATATATATTTATTTATTTAAAATTACATTTCAAGAAATATAAATACAAGAATCCCTCCATTGGAATATAAAATTAGGGTAACAAGAGAAGAAAAACAATGAGTGTTTGATCATATTATAATCAAATTCAATTTCTACATCCTTATCCAATTATTTCATTTTTCACTAAACAAAAGATGTCACATGCACGCATGCACACGGTAAAAGATTTTTTTTTATCATGATTATTATTTAAATTATCTTCGTATAAGATTTTATTATTATTATTATTATATGACGGGTCTTAATCTTCTTTTTCTTTTTTTCTAGCAATGGCAATCCATATTCGAAGATAAGTTTGATTAAAGAAGATATTTTTTTTTCTTTTTTTTTATTTCATATATGATAAATCTCAATATTTTATTTTCAATAAAGACACTAAATTAAAATTTCCATAAGCTAGATAAGGACTGAATGGAGAGGAGACAAGTTGTGAGATAAGACCATAAAATGTGTGAATTTCTAGTCTTACGGGGTCTATTTTTAGGAGTTCTAAATGTTGTGGAGTACTTGATGGCTACTCCATGAATTCTACATGTGTCCATGTTTGTTTTCCTCTTCAATCGTACGCATAATGGAATGAGAAATTATCCATTTCCACAAATATCACACTCTAACCAAAAGTTTCATCCCACCTTATCACTATGACATGTGGGGACAAAAATAATTGAGGATGAAAAGAGACATCGACTAAAAAAGTTATTGATTTATGATTCAACGATCAAATTGACAATATTATAAATATATATTTTATATATTATTAAAATTAAAAATATTAATAAAAATTTTCATATTTAATTAATATTATCAATGTAATATATAGATGTATTAATATTTTAAAATTTTATAAAAATAAAATATATATAATATTTAAATATGAAGATATTCATTTAAAGTTATTTAATTTACCAATATATATATATATATATATTAAAAATTATATATCCTATTATTTATAGTTTTAAAAATATTACATTATTTTACTTATATTATTTACATTTTTATTATTATAAAAATTTTGAAAAATTCTTGTTATATAATTTATTGTTGTGTGTATATGTGCATAAAGCTTAAACGGCACAGTGGCTCTCATGTTGCATTATACTTCATAAATTTTTTCTTAGCCCTCCCTCCCATCAATCCCACATCGAAAGCAAATGAAAAATGAAATTGTCTTATATTGTCCATTAGCCCGTGACAGAAGCCAACATGAATGACCTAAGTGATAGCTCAGCTTCAATTTGCCTAAGAAGAACGCAAATGGATAGTTGAATGGGAGTACAATTGGATGAGATCTGAGAATAAAAGCCATGAGACCAAAAAGGTGCATTGATAATCTTTTTCTTTTTGATATATTTATTATTGAATAATAAATAGGGATTAAGATAAAATTTATTTATTAAAATCATCATAATTATGAAAAAAATAAAAATTATAATATTTAAACCCAGATTCAATTTGACCTGAATGTAATATTAGGAAAAATCTTAAATCCCAATGGACTTCAAATTTTACTAATATTATTGATGAAGAGTTTGATAAGGAAGTGATGTTTTTTCTATTATAATTGATAAAAAATTTGCTTTCTCTTGGATTTTAGATTCTGGATGTTCCTTTCATACATGTCAATATAAGGAGTGATTTGATACCCATAAGAAATGTGATGTTAGTACTATTCCACTAAGAAATGATTCAAGCTCTAAACTCATTGGAATTGGTACCATAAAGGTGAGAATGCTTGATGGTGTGACGAGGGCATCAAGTAATATTAGGTACGATTCCTAAGTTGACGAAAAGTTTAATTTCTTTAGGGACTTTGAACAATTTGGCTATGATTTTTTTCACAAAGAATGGTATTGTGAAGATTAACAAAGGTGTTTCGATAAGGAAAATTTGTTTATGAAAGGAATTTATTTTTCATTTAATATAAATGGTAATCTTCATTTTCTTCTTTTTCAATAATGACAATTCATATTTAAAAATCAGTTTGATTAAAGGAGATGATATTTTCCTTTCAAGAAAGATTTATTTTTTATTTCTTATATGATAAATCTCAATCTTTTGTTTTCAATAATGATACCAAATTAAATTTTCCATTGTCTAGGTAGGGAGGGATTGAATAGAGAAGAGACAAGTGGTGAATAATGGTTACTAGTGGGTGGATGAGACAATGAAATATATTAAATTATGGTCTTATGGGGTCTATTTTTAGGAGCTCTCAATGTTGTGGAGTACTGATGACTACCCAACGAAGTCTACCCATGTCCATGTTTATCTACCCATTGAATGAGAAATCATCCATTTCCACAAATCTCACATCCTAACCAAAATTTTCATACCACTTTATCACTATGCTTTATCACTATCACATGTAGGGACAAAAATAATTGAGGATGGAAAACAAGTCACCAGTGTTTTCAAACTTTTCATGATCAAACCACTCATTGAACGTAAAAGTTACGGATTCATGATTTAATGGTTGAACTATTGGTCAAACCAATAATATCATAAATATGTATTTTTATGTATTATTAAAATTAAAAATATTTATAAAAATTTTAAATATATAAATAAATTAAAAATCAATAATATTTATTTTTTCATCTTTAATATTATCTAATTAATATATAGATGTATTAATATTTTAAAATTTTATTAAATAAAATACGTATAATATTTAAATCTGAAAATATTTATTGAAAGATATTTAATTTATTACCTACATATATTAAAAGTTATATATATCATATTATTTTATAGTTTTAAAAAATATTACATTATTTTACTTATATTATTTTTATTTTTATTATTATAAAAATTTTGAAAAAAATTCTTGTTATATAATTTATTGTTGTGTTTATATGTGCATAAAGCTTAAACATCGCAATGGTGTCGTCCTTGTTGTCATGTTGCATTATTCTTCATGAATTTTTTCTTAGCCCTCCTATCAATTCCATGTTGAAAGCAGATAAGAAATGAAATGGCTTTATATTGCCCATTAGCCCTAGACATAAGCAAACTTGAACGGCAAAGTGATAGCAAAGTTGCATACTTTTTTAAGCCTATTTTGTCCGATAAGAGAAAGGGATCTAAGCCCGAACTGACAGCTCAGTTCACCGTGTCAATGGTTTGACCATCAGACTAACCGAATCGATAGCATCTCTGATAGACGACTGGGATCAAATGAGGTTTCAATTGACAGTTTGATCAATCAATTCAATCAATTCAATTCGATTTGACTAAGAAAAATACAAATGAATAGTTGAATGTTTTGATTTTAGATTTATTTTTATATTTTTCAGAAAACCAACGATATAAAAATTACTTAATTCGAATGAAAAATTAATTTAAAATAAATCTACAAAATTTCAAAATCCGACCAAAATTCTACCAAATGTCACCACTACTTTTAGCTCATAATTCATCCAATTTTGAAAGAAATTAAATTTCATAATTTCGTTCAAAATGAAAATAAACGAGACTAAAAATCATATTTATGATAGAAATTAATCTACTACATATTTTCAAAACAACTTCTTATAGCAAAAAAAAAAAACAAAATGAGTTAATAATTATCAATTCCATTTTTTTTCCTTAAGCATCCTTTATCATTCATAGATTTAATAATTGACACAATCAAAATAACAAATTTCAGAAAATATATATATATATATATATATATATATATATATATATATATATATATATATATATATATATATATTGCCTCAATTATCACAAAATAAGGAGGAATCTTACTATAGATAATTTTATATGTGAATAATTACTATAGAAGACAATGAAATATGTGAAATCCCAGTATTGTGGAGTGTATGTTGAGGGGTTCTAAATGTTGTGGGATATTCGATGGCTGCCCCATGAAGTTTACACATGTCCATGTTTGCTTGCTTGTTGAATTCTATGAATTAATTGAATGAGCAGTCATCAATTTCCACGAAGCTCGCCTCCTTGTCAAATCTTTCAAGCCACTTTACCACTATGAAATGTTCTTTCCAGGGACATGGAAAGGGAATCTGACTTTTCATCGAGGAATATGGCACCATTTTACTTGCATTCTCCTACGATTTGGTTGAGGCAGAATCATGCTTGCATGTGCCATTTGAAAGATAAAACCATTTCTAGAAGGTGTGAATTCTTTACTTTCAAAGTATGAGGGAATCCACATAAATCACGCTCATCAATGATTTGGAATTCACATAAATCGCGGATATATTCCTTAAATAGCTTAAGCCTGGTTTATGGTTATATATTCCTTAAATAGTCATATTCTTATATTATATAAAGAGGTATTGTAATACAAAACACCATTGGAGATTTTAATCAAACTACTTGTGGTATTGTTTATGACTGTATATTCCTTAAATAGCCGTAGTCTTATATTATATAAAGAGATGTTGTAATGCAAAGCATCATTGGAGATTTTTAACAAATTACTTGTATGATCCTTATATGGTATCAAAGCATACGACCCAATGTGATTCACGTGGATTCCCTAATTCAAATAATATGAATTCCGACAAGAATAACTTTTAAAATATGCACTTAAATAGTGAAAATCATCGATATTCCAAAACTACACTTTAAGTCTCCTCTCATGAGCTGCCAACTAATGCAAGTTTTGTTTTTTTCTAAATAAAATTAAAATAAATAACTAAATACAGTTTTTTATAATATTATATATATATATATATATATATATATATATATATTATAGATCGAAAGCCTACTATTTAAGCTATTTTTTTAAATTAGGACTGCATGGGTGTGAGAGCTAGGTTCCCTTCATGGGCTTCAATTTGTTTGCCTAATTTAGGGGTGTAGTTTGGTTTAAGAGAAAATTTTGTGGGTTTGAGTTGAAACTTTCTATCATGAGAGAAAATTTTTCTTTAAAAAATATTTGATTTAATGTAAATTCCATCCCTACCCCCATATATGTCATCTTTGATAGAAAAATCACGTTTCCTCCCTTTGTTCTAGTCTTTAAGCTTGTCATCATTCTCAAATCCAATATTTTACACAAAATAAAACCAAAACTATTTTTTTATTTATAATTAATTAAAACCTTAGTTCTATGTAATTAAAATGATAAATAAATTTACTATAAATTAATAAAATTATCATCTAGAAAAATCAAATATGAATTAAATAAATTTTTTTTACCATTTTTCTCTTGTCTCTACCAAAAATTAGAGCTTGAGTACATAATTCATATTCATGTAAATATCCATGAGAATAAAAAAAAGTCCATTTACTTTTGAAAAATAAAAAAGCTAGGATTTAACACTTATAATTCCCAAATTAGAAAAATTAATTGATTAATCTTAATAGTCGAACATATATTTCAATCAAATTCTAACTTAAAAATTTTCTAATATTTTTTAGCAACCAAGTATAATTAGAATTCCTAATTATTATCTAATTACCAATTTCTTGCATATTGATATTTTACGATATTTTGAAATACATCAAATTATTTTTTTAATTATTATATTTTTTTAAAAAAAGAATAAGTATAAATAGATGTCTTTATTATTTGAATATAAATGGATTTAATATTTTAAATATTAATAAAATCAAATAACTTAACACTTACTAACATTTAGACATTAATAAAAACAAGTAGTGTAAAGAATTAATGACTTCTAGGTAATGTTTATTTATTTGACTTAATCCTAATAACTTAAAATTAAATAATGATTAATAGTGTTAAGTAATAAATTGTTTGATTTTTTAATATTTTTTTAAATAAATAAAAACCTGCGTATTACTTTTAAATATTTAGAAAAACTCAAATATTGATATTTTCTTTTTAGTAAAAAATTTAAGAAATAAGTAATAAGTTAGCAAAAAGAAAAAAAAAAAAAAAAAAGCAAATGATCTGAAATATGAAAGTAAATTTCTTTTAGTAAAAAGTTAAAAAAAATAAAAAATAAAAACCTTAATTTTATTTATATTTAAGTCAAATTCAAATTTATTTAAATTTTAGACAAAATAAATAAATATCAAATTAGATTTTGAGTATTATTATTTTAAAATTATTACTTTTTATTTATATTATTTTAATATTTATTAACTTATGAAATGAGCATGAATAAATAATATTTAAATTTATTTTAAAGTTTATGAATATTATATGTATACAAGCTTGTTGGCACTCTTTTAAAAATTTCCCACAAAAGGTCTAAGGCCCTCCCACATGTAACGCAATGGAGACTAGTTCTTCATAATAGGTTGGATCACTCGGTCGGCAATTGGATCATCGAGTAGTCCGGCCCAACGCCGGCTTAATTCATACTCATACTCTAGGCCTAAAGATGAACAAAATGGAACCAAGGTCCAAACTAGAAAGTACTAAAAGATTTTCCTCGGCGAGGAAAGTTTTAGGAAGAGGATATTTTTTCTTGATATTAATTTTGTTTTTTCAATTTTGTTGTAAACAACCAATGAGAAATTTTTTTATAATTGGTTTTTGTAAAATATATAAGAAAAAAGTGAAGAAAAGAAAATAGAAAAGCAAATGAAAAAATAAATAAATTTAAAGTTAATTTATGTTTTTAAAAATTTATTTTACTTATTTTTTTATTATTATATTAAATAATATAAAAATATATAAGTTTATAATTAATTTTAATTATATTTCATTTTGTATTATTTTATAATATAAGAAAATCATTTTCGAGAGCCAAATGAAACCCTAGAAAACCATGGACTTGTTTGGGAACTGTTTTTTAAAACACTTTTATATTCTAAGAACAAAAAATATAAAAAACACATTTTGACAACCAAAATTTGTTTTCTGTTATCTGTTTTCAATTTATAAGAATAAAAAACATATTACTTTGAGATAACATATTTTAATTGTTTTCACTCTTTTTTAAGAGTTGTTTTAAGAAATAATTATACAAATGTGTAGAATAATTAAAAATAAAATATTATATATAAAAATTATTTTAAAAAATATTTAAAACATTTTACCCTTACAAAAAAACTTTTGTTTTACAAGAATGAAAAAACAACTTTTAAAAACTGTTCTCAAAAATTACTTTTCAAAAATAGTTACCAAACATACCTATGTATCACAAATCACAAATGTTGTTAATTTTCTAGAATTTACAATTTATCCCACTAAATTTATTGAAGAAACAATTTGAATAAGAAAATTCGAAAATAAATCATTTTTTTAATATAATAAACCCCACTAATATAAATAATTTTACTTTTTTGAATTAAATTCACAAAATCCTAATGTCAACTAATTGGACGCAACAAATTCAATTAAAACATATTGGGACTAATGACTAATTTGTTATAAATCAACACAAGGAGATCGGAAAAAGGAAAAAGAAAAAACATTTTCCTAATTTTAAAACCCTAATGTGAAATTATCGAAGCCAAAATTCCATTCAATTTGGGACGGGCTTTTTGGGCCTGGCACGCCCATTCTTGGACAAGCCCAAACCTAGCCATAGGCCCACACTCACTTTTCGAACCGTTGAAATGTTACCGTTGGTCTCCCACAGAAAAAACTAGCCGTTGCATTGATTCATTTGCTCAAAACCCTAAACCTATTTCTTTTGATTCACGACTTGCCCCATTTCCCCAAAGCCCTTCTCTCAATCTAAACCCTTTTTCTCTTGATTTTCTGTTTGATTCCTGAGAAATAAAACCGATCTGCTTCAGTGCTTCATAGTTTTTTGTCGGTTTTTTTTTTTTTTTTTTTGGTGTGAGAAAACCCTAATTTTTTCTCGCCCAATTCGATTGACAACCAAAAACCCTAGTCATTTAATGGCTTCAAGAACTGCCACCAAAGACATCATCACTTTACGGGGTTCCGCCGCAATCGTCAGCGAATTTTTTGGTAATCTGCCCTTCTGTTCATCTCCATTTCTTTCGTTTCTTTATTTGGGTTTGGTGGGCGTTTCAATGAATCTTGACTGATCTGCTTGTTCCTTTGTGGACCGTTTTCAGGTTATGCTGCAAACAGGTATGAACATTAAAATGAACGGATTGAATTGTAGTTTATTTAATTTTCTGTTGAATTTTTAGATTTATGTTTGGGTTGGGAAAGTGATTTTGATGGGAAAGAAAATGTTCAGTATTCTATACAATCGCGGAGTTTATCCGGAAGAATCTTTTGGAAAAGTGAAGAAATATGGCCTTCCAATGCTGCTTACTCAAGATGAGGGTGTTAAATCGTTCATTGCTAACCTAACGGCTCAGCTTTCGGGTAAGGATCTCTACCCCCCTCCTTTCTTGGTTCTGTTTGGTTTCTAGGAAAATGTAGGAAAGAAAAAAAAAAATGGAAGTTTGAAAATTTAAGTTTCACGGTTAGGAACCTTAAGAACCCAAACCCTTCATTCAATTGTGGCTGATACATCAATGAGTTTTTCCTTTTCTTTGTTCTCTTTTTGGTTGGTGAGAGAATATAGGAAAAGGAAGCATCCAAGGTTTTGAATATTTCATTTCTAAGGAACAAAAACGTCCAATTAATTGTGTCTGACACTACATATTGGTTCTGTTGAGATGAACTCCCTTCTTCTTTTGTTTGGTTGCTAAGAAAATGTAGGGAAAAAATTGAATGTTGAACATTTGGATTTATATAATCAGGGATCATAAGAAATAAAAACCTCCAATCAATTGTATCTGATACAATATTGGCTTTGTTTGGTTGAGTATTTTGCTTCCTTTCTTTTCGTTTTTTTCCCTGCTTCTTTGCTGAGGAAATGTATGCCAGAAAAATGAATCGAAGTATGAATGTTTTACTGATTTTTCATTATTAGAAACCCCAAAACAAAAGCCTCCAACAACTGATCGGATAAGATAGGATGGCTTTCAAATGAAAAATAAGAAATTTTGTTTCTCTTCCTTTTGCCAGTGTTTTCTTGGCAACCAACAAACATGGGGTGAATGTTTGATGTGTATTGCTATTATTGTTGGTGCATGACATTCTCTTTGTTGAATCTTGTTCAGAATGGCTAGAAGCTGGAAAGCTACAGAGGGTGGTTCTTGTAATAATGAGCAAGGCAACAAATGAGGTGTTGGAGAGATGGAACTTCAGCATTGAAACCGATGGTGAAGTCGTTGAGAATGGGTAATATTATTATCTGGTTTTTTATCTCCATTTTCCAAATCTCAAAACCCTCGAAAGGTTTCTGGTTTTCTTCATGTTTGTTTCATTTGGTTTGTTTATTCAGGGTGTCAAGGGAGAAGAGTGACAAAGAGATTATGAGAGAGATACAAGCAATCATGCGACAGATTGCTTCCAGCATCACTTATTTGCCATGCATCGATGAACCCTGTAATGCCTTGCAACCAACTACACTTTTTTCCGGATGTTGGGTAGTGATTTTTACTGATGGAATCTCCACTTGTGATGGTTTGTCCTTCAGGTGTGTTTGATGTGTTAGCATACACTGACACGGATGTTGCAGTTCCATTCACCTGGATTGAGAGTGACCCCAAACTGATTGCCAATCCACAGATGGTCAAACTGCATTCTTTTGATACCAAGGTAAGATGATCTCACTAAATATTTAAAGCCCAGAACAAGGGTTGGTTGGATGGATGATTAATGGTCTTTTTTTGTTTGTTTTGATGGGGCCATGGCAGATACACAAGGTTGACACTCTTGTTTCATACAAGAACGATGAATGGGATGAGGATTAGAAGAAATGAGGGGGCTCTTGTTGCTATTCTTTTTCAGTTTCTAGAACTGTCTTGAGTGTGGATTCTGTGAATCATTTATTCACATTTTGTAAGCTGAGTTGGAAAGATGATCTTGTTGAGACTCTCTGCTGTCTTTTGAGCGTGGTTTAACAATGAAATGAAAAGGAATACAACAATTTTATTCTAGGAACATTAATTATACTGCAACTATTCCAAGTATTGAGATTTCTCAGCAATGAAGGTGTGTGTAGTCAAAAACCAGCATCAGAGACCAACTGCAATCGTAAATTGACATTTGCGAGAATAGTGTGTAGTCTATTTACAAGCGCCCCCACGGTATGTCCCAGGGAAACAAAAACCCAAACTCCCATTCCTCTATAATCAAACATGATGTCTACTATTTATTTTATGCACAATTAAGAAGCATTCTTTAGAATACTTTCCCTTGTGTCAAACAACATTTTAGAGCTTCACTGGTAAAATCTTTCTCACCACCCAAGTTGGAAGTTGGGGGTGGTGGGGGGGTGCGCAGAGGCGCATGTGTGCCCCATTTGCGCGCTTGCTCTTTTTTAACTCATCCCACGGTATAATGAATCAGGACGAAGATCATCCATATTGTCAATGTTTCTGTACCCATTTAACTCCCTAAGAGAAGACCATCCCCGACGGGTCAGAAAATCACGGAAATCTTCTTCAGTATAAAACGTCTTCTCCTCTGTGTGGACTGGTATGTGCTCCGACTCATCATAATGGCACACTTTTATACCTATTCCTGAAAATAGGAGAGCTCTCACATTCAGTACTTCAGACATAACTACAGACACAACAGTACTTCAGACACAACAGTTGCATTGATCAATCCAAGTTGTAAAGCCAGGCCTCAAGGAGAGATAGACTTGAAAAAGGATAAATATGAAAGGAATCCAAGTATTCATGAATTATCACTCTACCTCGTATGATATACAATTGGGGCACCATGGGAAAAAAGACACCATACAGACTCGGTTGACCTAGTTGAGAAGCATGATGGCTTAAAAAAACAGTAACTTGTTTTATAACTGAAATTTGAATAAATAAAAAAAAAAACAATTGGAAATTTGAAAAAAAAAAAAAACTATTAATTTTACCTTTTTTGACATTAAAACTATTAATTTTAACGATGCTTAAAAAATTGATACAAAATCCAAATGGAGGACCATTTTGAAAAAAATGAATCCAATGGTGACCAGATTTTCTCTAAAAATAGCCAGCTATTGATATATCCTAATCAATGCTCAAGATCTCTTCACCATCACAATTTCCTTTTAAAACAGCAGCAGACTCCAAATTGTTTTAATAGGCAACAATGTTCTCATCATACCTTCATCAAGGTGAAGACTGTAGCTTCCCAAAGGCATGTCCCTGTCAAGAGTCCGAAT
This sequence comes from Vitis riparia, assembly GCF_004353265.1. Classification (NCBI taxonomy): domain Eukaryota; kingdom Viridiplantae; phylum Streptophyta; class Magnoliopsida; order Vitales; family Vitaceae; genus Vitis; species Vitis riparia. The sequence goes on from NC_048431.1 coordinate 18,901,665, forward strand.
TATCTGATCTTCATCCTCCAGCCAAAATCCACGTTTAGTTCTTAACCTGAATGCAGACTTGATTGCTTCCTTGATGGCATCTGCAGTGCCATCAATACCAATCCTTCTTGTATAATCCCCCCACTTGACTGATATTACCCTCCCACCATATGATTGACTCTCACCACCTGCAAAAAGATATTTCAAGAGTCACCTCAAACAACCAAGAGAACTGGTCCCTTGAATTTGAATAGACTTGTAGAAAAAGTGTTCCTCAAACAAAAAGCGCATGTAATAAAGTTCAAGTTGAACTAAAAATAGAAACTGCACTCTTCCTCAATTGAGTTAAAATGACAATGCTTACCACTTCCAGGGGTCTCTCTCCAGTTCCAAGGAGGAACTCCATTTGCAGTGACTGCATCAGCTGAGGTTATAGCAAGAGGATGTCCATCATGATCCAACTGTCTCTCAAGATTGAGTGTTGGCCTGCCACTAGCTGTAGACCAGGGAACTTCAAAAGGAGGAAGTTTGTTTCTTCTCGAGATAAATTGATACAAAAAGGATTATGAAATTTGGAAGTAGACATTAACATACAAGATGAGTATGGATGAGAAATTAGGAGTGAAAAACATTAAATAATATCTTAATTACATTAAGAGAGTTGGCGGAGGAATGATAACTTTGTGAGTCTATGGAGAAAAAGAGGCCATAACACAAAATAGAAGCAATATAAACATAAAATACTAAAATAGAAGCTAAAAGGAATGTATAAGTGTAAGTGGATCTATATCATGAATTGAGATGGGAAAATATCTAATTACATATAGAGCTTGAAGAAAGCTAATGACCTAATATTGTTTAAGATGGGTTGGGGGGAAACCCATGAGCTTTCATGAACATATTTCACGTGTTACTGTGTGATACAAGCCAATATTCCAGTGAGATCACAATCGTCAAATTACATGTAACCCTAGCATGGACCAAGGGATTGAGGGCAGATTTTATCACATTAATGTCCCTATTATCTTGAAAAGGCCTTCCTATTGGTTGATATTCACTACCATTATGTAGATCTACATGAGTAATACCATAATGAGATTCAAGATGCACTAACTAGCATACTTTCCTAACACTTCTTATTCCTCCTCTCTTCTGGCTCATTTTTTACTTCTTCCGCCATTCTAATGCTTGCAAAAAGTAGCATTGCCATAGATAAAGGGACTTTTTAAGTTCAAGAATTTAATTTTAACCTTGTACAACTTAAAAGTATCCAAGTTTCAATTCTTTGAAGAAAATAAAACCATGTTTTGTTTTCTGTTGGTGGTATGGGGAGTGTGTTTCTTGATAAGCTCTACTTGTTGTGTTCTTGTGTTTTAGGTCCATTTCTTTCTCATCATTTTTTCTTCATTGCTAAAATAACAATTATATTAATAGCACCTAATGAGATACAAACATATCTCTTTCTCACCATTAACTGGTTAAATCTAGGTTTCCCTCTTTCTGTTGCAAAACCAAGAACCAAATTCAGGATATGTTTATGTCCAAGCACCATATATTGTTTATATTTTGGCCAAGTAACCCCTCAATTTGCAACACAATATGGTAGAGACAAACTTAGGGTGGTCAATTTTGTGCATAACTTTTGTTTTATGCTCATAGTTAAGACTGTAGCCTAAATCAATTTGATATACATTGTTAGCCACCATTGGCTAACAGTTTAAAACGTTAGGTAATTGGTAGCTTCACATGGTGTCAAAACCTTAGTTTATTAGAGCTCATGAGTTCAAGCCTCAACAATGTTTATTACCATCATTTATCAAGCTCATGTGCAACCTAAAAAAATACATGTTGGGTTATAGCCCAACCCAGCTTGATAAGCATTGTTGGTCCACTATTACTTTTTAAGCTTTTGGGTTAAATTTGTAGCCCACACTCATAATGTACCATAATGGTAGCTCAACACTCAGAATTTTTATTACCCTCATTTATCAAGCTCACATGCAACCTAAAAAGACATGTTGGATTATAGTCCAAAGCAACTTGATATACATTGTCAATCCACCATTACCTTTTAGTTTAAGCTTTTGGGTTAAATTGGTAGCTCAACACTCATAATGTACCACATGATTGTTGAAACCCCGGTTTGAGGCTTTGGTAGGGCTTCCATTAAAACCATATTTAGAAGAACACCAAATTAATCATCTCAAATCAATTTTAACCTATATATATTTTTTAATAGACAAAGACAAGTTGAATTGATAAAACGGCAAAACAGGGGGGTGCACCCTACGTATACAGGCAGTATACAAAGAGAGCTAAATAAAAGGCTACAAAAAGAAAGAAAAAGCCTATAGAGGTAAAAAGCTAGTCATCATGCCAATCACCCAAAAATTCAGAAAAGAAAGAGAGTCTAAATCCAAAAACTGTTAAGACCACTCTAGAAGAGTCCAAAAAAAGAGGCTCCTCAAGCAGGGGTTTGACATGCATAGTAAAATGGTCAATAGATGAGATTTAAAATCATTTGAATGCCTTGTTCATAAGGGAGAAGATAGAAAGGTATGTGCTTAATATGGAAGGGCATTTCAATGGCATGAAGGAGTTTAAGCATAGGAAGAACCTTGAATTGACCATCTAAATATTGTCAAATCCATAACCCAAGGAAATCGATCAAAATGAAGAACGGTGATGGTGGTGATGGTGAACTTGCAGAGAGTAACAATTATCATCATCCTCTTGCCCTTGTGGTACCATCCACACCTTAGTACAAGGTTACCACAAACTGAGAATTGGAGTTTCAGGTCTAATGTGCAAATAGATATTTTAGTGTAATTTAGGAGAGCTTTTTAATTGCTAAAAGTATCTAGATGGATCCCTCAATCATGGGCCTCACACTTTTAAAGAACATCTTACAAGGAAGTAAAAGGAAAGAGCAACAACAATCCACCCCACAAACCAATCCTAAAGCCCTAAAGATTAGGGTGAGACTGAAAATTTGAATATCTGTTAATATTCTGTGTCAGATTTTCAATTTGGGTAAATAGTAGCTATGTGAAAACTTTGATGCTTACTTCACCATTTGTTTAATGGGTTTTTCAGTATTTTTTTTGTCAACTTTTAACTTTCTATTTATTTTGGTCATGGAGGTTTCTAGTAGGATGATCAACGTAGTAGTGGAGGGGTGTACATGAGAGGTTTTAGGATTTTGAGGTGTGTGGTGGAGACAAACATATATTGTCTATGCATTTGCCATATGCTAATGACTTGATCTTTTTCATGGCCAATCAGCTTTAGCAGAGATCCCTTGGGTGTATTTTCACATGTTGTGAGGCATTTCAAGTCCTGCAAATTAATCTAGAGAAGACTATTATAACCCAATGGGGAAAGTTGGGGAGCTTGGCATATTGACTGAAAACTTAGGTTGTGGAGTCAACCCCCTTTCTTCTATATGTGGGTTTGATTGCTGGGGCTATCTTCTGAGTTCACAAGTGTTTGGGATTCATTAGTCAAGCACTGGTAGAGAAGAAAGGTGAATGAAAGATGTCACACTTTTAAGAGAAGAAGGCCAACCCGATCAAGAATACTCATCCAATTTATCTATAAATTTGATGTCTCTGCTTATGATTTTACTCAGTGGCAGAGAGGCTGGAGAAGCCTCAGAGGGACTTCCTTTGGGATGACACAGAAGAATCTAAACTATGACTCAGCAAAGGCAAAGGTGCATAATATCCTTTATAGAGTTGGTACAATACCAGGGGAGCTTAGCCTGATTGTTGATTATCTCAGTGGCAATTTTTAAGTTGGAATTAGAATAAAGATACAGAGTGGAGAAAGTTCTAGAGATTGAAATAAAGCAGAAGATAATGATGATCCTTGTTGGGCTAAGCAGAAGATAATGATGATCCAATATTTAAGTCATTTGGAACATGTTGGGCTTTCTTTACCTAGGTTGTGTTGGTAACTTTTAACTCAAAGGCATATCTGGGCTAGCCTACAGGACCCAAAGGCTTGTCTCTCAGGATCCTTCTGCACTTCTGATTGGAGGCCAGAGACATGTTAGTTTAAAGAACCACCTCCTAGAACCAACTAAATACAGGTGAAATATGACATAAAGCAAGCACTCATATCAGAGAAGCCATCTAAGAATTTGATAAAAGCTAAGCCCTACAGTTAAAAAAGGTAGGAAACAGACATGAGACTGACTGAATATTCCAATGCCAACAAAGCTCAAGTCTTAGTTGAAACATATTACAGCAATCCCAAAGTAGTTTCAGAATGCTGAATGCCAAAAATACATTGTTTAATCTAGAGGAAAAGTCCTTACAGGCAAACTGATCGAGACCACACAAAAAAATCAGAATGCTTCTAATCTCCTTCTTCCTTAGTCCCATAAAGTTGTGCAACTAAATTGCTAAAGTACTTAAGGATAATGATTTATTTCATACAACAATTTAAACACAGTTTCAGTCTAGACAGCTCATGGCATGCTAAACTATACACCTCCATGCAATAGCAACCATTTTCAACAAAAGAATGGCAAATAACATGAGAAATTGATGAAACCAATGTCTTCCCCATACAAAAAATTCTACAGAATTACCATGACGCAAGAGGCTGGACTTAGTCAAAACCCTTGCTAAAAAATAATTTGCCATTAATGCTGAAAAGAGTCCCTCCCAATATCAAAACAAAATTATTAGCATACGTATTTGCCCTGTGAAAGACTTGAGTGTAATTGTGAACTATTTCTAGAAGGAGAGTAAGAAGCTGTGAGTAAATCATGTGTAGAACAAACAAACAAAATCCATATACCATACAAAATGTGATAGAGCCAGATTTTGAAAATAAAAAAGCAGTAATTGTGTTCTTTCATTTATATTGGGGCCATTCAATTATATATGATATCAACTGAAACACATATTGACAATCAGAATTTAAGTTTTGCAGATGATGCAAGGAAGCAGCAAAAATACTCCACATAATAACCGAGGTTTTAAAATGTCAAATGTGTTAAGAGAATGAACAGGATTTATCTATATTCTATTGACAACAAACTCCTAAAGAAAAGCTTCCACCAGTTATAAATGAATAAGATCTCCTCAGCCATGTGCAAAAAGAATAATCATGAAGGTCATGTTTATACACTTCCGTACTTTAACTGGTAAAACTTGGTTCATATTTCAGTTGAGCCCTCCACTAAATAATAACAATAATTCAGAAAACAGAAAAAAAAAAAAAAAAAATTTGAAGAAGATAAGCCCCAGACCAAGAGAGACTGGATTTAATATGGACCCAGCAAAAGAGTGAAGGGATAAGTAAATGCAATTGCACGATAGGTTGCAGGTACAATCAAGTACCAGAGGACACAACTATTTTAAACCAACTCACATCTCAAATACAGTAGTTACCAGGAACTATGAATGGTACAAAAACCCTCTTTCAAAATTAGATACTTGCCAATGTGAGGCCCAAAAGGAGGAAAGAACATAAGACCTAGACACTTTAGCTGGCCTACATATTTACACAAAAAACCAACCAATAAGGGTGTAAATCTGGCTAGGTTCAGGTCTTAATGACTCAGGCCAGAAAACAAATGTTCATTTGCACCCTCGGCCAGACCTACAGAAATATAAATTAACACTTGCTGTGGTGGCCTAGAATCACAAGTGTGCTGGAAAAGAGCCTCAGAAGGGAAGACTGGCTATGTTGGAAATCCTTTTTCCAAAAAAAATGATGTTGTTAGCACAGAAAGTTCTTGGAGAGAGGGAGGGAGGAAGCTTTTCAGGACAAAAGCACACCCCTACCAACACAAACATGTACAAGCATGCACGGACACCCAAAAAGAAAAATCAAATAATGTTTGCATATAAGAAATTAAACCACAGTACAAGCCAACAAATAAGCAAGATGAAAACATGTAAGATAAAGTTAAGCTATGGGAATTCAAGCTACAGTAACAGACCTTCGACTGGTCCAAATGGAATGCTGGTATCATCAATACCTGCACGAACAGAAGTAGTCAAGCAATTACTGTAATTGAAACCAGTGTCATGAAAATAGTAGCAGAGAACTTCATTTTTTGTTGCTAAAGTACACTACTGAAAGAAACTGAAATTCCAAGAAGCAAATGGGTATGATGACATAACAAAAACAGTAATTCGAGGTGTACAAGAACAACAGTAGCATAAAATGTGCACCAAATACACAGAGAAATAAAGGGATGAGATTGAGAAACAAAAATGAAAAAGGATTAAAAGGATCCCCTGAAGCAATGTCCCAAACATGATGTGCCTGACTCCTGAGGAAATGTCAGAACAGCACAGCTCTTTTCTCATTAATTATCAGACGTGTGATTCAAAAGCATAGTATCCTTATTTGGATGTTATGATAGATATTACCAATGATTGGGCTTTCAAAAGTGAATTAGGTAGCAGGCATTTGAACATCCAAAGTGCATGGGCTCAAGACCAACTTTGGGATAAAATTTTAAAAGTATATTTGATTCCAACAGTGCAGAATAAACCATATAACAAACTGGTTAGGATACTCTTTATGGCCAGGAACAAATAACATTTGAGCACAAAGCAGAGTTTAAATCTTAAAATGTGTAATGTCTAAGACTCCAACAATCAACACTTAAAATTTTAACGTCCATGCTCAGAACTAAATTTCCAGTCACCTGCCCACATGCCACTTCTTAATATGTTGAATCATAAGGGTAAATACAATGGCCAATACCCCCAACCTCTTCATAATCCTAACCAACTAGCTTAGCTCAATATGTTGGTTTCACAAGTCCTATTTCAGGAGATGGAATGTAGGATGCCATAAAAAGCCAAACAGGGATGGACTCTTTTAACCTCTGCTGATTCAAGAAAATTAATCAAACTAGTGAGTATTATTGAAAAAGGACAAACCCAATCAACAAACAGGCAGAAACCCCCTTAGAGCACATCTAACACTGCTCAATTCAACCAGTTTGCAATATTCAAATTCATAGAACTCTTTTACCCGAAAACAATTAAAGTCCAATTCAATTGAGGAAATACAAGAACAACAAGAAATTGAGAAGAAACAAACTCCAGATACCTTTATCGGAGAATTGGATGAAGGGATCGACTTTTGACATGGTGGGGCTCTTGTAATGCGCATTCTTGCTCCGCTCCTTCAAAATCTCTTCAATTTCCTTATAATACGACATCTTCGCCGACCCACTTCCCCTATCTTGATGCTTGGCTTTCTTGAACTCTTTCAACAAGTTCCTCCACTTGTCGGTGCACATAGTCGGCGAACGATCGAAGCCCTTTTCTCTCATTTTCGCCGAAATCTGCTCCCACAAATGCTTATTCGACTTGGAAGTGTTAAACAAACAGTCCATGTCTCTCCGAAATGCTATGAGACTTCGAGTCTCGTCTTGGACCCAAGTCTCGGCTCGCTTCTTGGGGGCCTTGGGTTCGTGGTCCTCGCCGCTGCTGTCGCCGAGAATCATCTGCTGCTGCTGATGTGGAAGCCCGCCATTGGAGACCACCTCGATCATCATGTCGCGGCCCTCTTCTTCTTCCTTGTAGAAATCGAGTGGACGAGGCTTTTCGGGCAAGTACATGGTTGGACTGTGATTTGGGCGGGATTTGGAGAGGTGGGTTAGGACAAATTAGGGTTTTCAGACGGGTAAAGTGAATGTTTGGCTCCCAAGTGCAGCGGAGAGAGAAATTTCCCTGAAAATTTTTAAATTTTCCCGTTCAGTTTCTCAGTGAATGAGAGTGCGTGGAGTGAAAGCTTCGTATACGGAAATGGGGAAGAGTTGAGGTGGACTTCTTGCTCTCCGTCTTATCATCATTCTTCTCTATTTTTATTTTTATTTTTATTTTTATTTTTCCTTTTTTTCATTTTCTAAAAAATCATAAAATTTTATTTTTTATTTTTCCTTTTTCTGAAAATAAATAAATAATTTTGGGTTTACAAGGCAGGCTGTGGCAAAAATGAATTTCCCAGTAATTCATCCTACAAAGTTAAGTTTTATAAAAATATTTATTATTAATCATAAGAATTGGGATTTATGAAAGTTCAATGACAAATTAAGGGTATTTTGGTTAGAGAATAATTTTCTATTTTTAAGAACAAAGAAATAAGAAAACATAGTGGGTAATTAGAAATTATTTTTTGTTTTTTGTTTTTAAAAATATAAAATATGGTATTTTCATAAAATATCTTATAGCTGTTTTTTTTCACTTATTTTTTTATTACTGTTTTAAAAAATAATTATACAAGTATGTAAAATAATTAAAAATACAATACTGATATAAACATTATTTTTAAAACATATTTAAAAGTATTAAAACAGGTTAAAAATATTTCAGTCAAACTGACTTTTATTTTACAAAATATCAAAAAACAATTCTCAAAAACTATTTTTTGGAACTATTTTCGAAAATACTTATCAAGTAAGGTTTAAATTTTTCAATTAATGAAACATTATAGATGCTAATTTTAGGAAAAAAATTTCTAGCAATATCAAATTATTTTTTCCCACATAGAAAACAAACACAAAATTCACACTTTACCATTAAAGAATTGAAATGGACCCCAAAACTTAAATATTTTGTGGTTTTTGGAATTTCCTATTATTTTATTTTTATTTTTAATTTTTTTTAAAAGGTGATTTCACCATTTTTCCTACCTTATCTTATTGTATTTCAATTTATCACATTTTATTTGAATGATACAAAATGGACCTAAATTTAGGTTGGTTCATGGAAATTTAGGCCAACATAATCCAATATTGAGCAGGCCCTTATAGGCCAATGTGTCGGGTCGGCACAATCTTGTTGAAAATCATGTTGGGTCATATTAGTCCATGCAAGCCGAAGAGGGAACTCGGCCAGCCCATGAGCCCACAATGTGTTGGGTCGTGCTAATGGGTCGTGTCAACGGGCAACTCTACTTTGTTAATATTTAATTCATTTTTTCAAGTCATTCTATGAAGTTTGGAATTTTTTTCACTATTAAGTGGAATTTCTTTTTTTACTTTAAGCATCTTAAATAATTATACTTTTATTTTTTTATTTTTATATTTATCAAGTTTGTAATTGTAAAATTAGTAGAAAATTTAAATTTTTGTTTTTTAAAAATAGAAAAAAAAAATCATATTTGGATTTGTTATTGATCATATGGTGTTTATTTTTTGGCTGAATAGAAAAAGTCAAAATAATAAATTCACTTTAATTAAATTGATTAATATCAATAAAGTACTTTTAACTTAATAGAAAAAATCAAATATTTTGATTTTTTCTATGTAACAAAAAAATAAACACCACTTAAGTCTTTTGCTAAATCTAGAGATGGAAAGAGTGTGTTGAAATATTCGGACAAACTTCATTCCAAGCCTTAGATCATATGGTGTGTGTAACTATCATCCTAGGGATACTAGATTAGGCAATGGAAGCATTCAAAAACATGAATCTTAGATTTAGGTATTTAGAAAATAATTGTTATGAGTTGGATGTTTTCGTATTAATTTGAGTTGATGAAGAAGGTAGTGCATATCTAAAAAAACTTGTGATCTTCTAACACGTGTAAAGTCAAATAAGGATGGGAAGTTAGTCTACGCTTGATAAGAATTATAGATAACCCAAAGCTTCATTGGTTTGTAGTAAAGCTAAGCTAAACACTACAAAGAGGTTAAGAACATCGATACCTCTAGACCTCTAGACGTGCTCCATATGGATCTTATGCGTTTGAAATGGACAAAAAGTAATGATGAGAAAAAAATACATTCTAATGATTGTTGATGACTTCTCTAGGTTTACTTTCGTTGCCTTCTTAAAAGACTAATCCAAGTTTATAGAAAAATTGATTATAATTAGAGGGAACGAGCAAAAAGGAAGAAAATAATTTATTTTGAATAAAAATATCCTTCAACAATTTTTTAACCGCTAACTCAAATCAATTATCAAAATAAAGTTATGGATGCTATTTTCAATAAATGTAATTATTTTTCTAAATATGCGAATTATCCCTTCCTTATAATCAAATATTTCTTTTAAAAGTTTTTTTTTTTTTAATAAACACTCTTAAAATGTGATTTTTATTATTAAAAAAACTTGTCGGGAACAGTTCCAAACAGAACTTTATGATTTTTTTTTTTTTGGCCTATTTGAGCGGATAAATAAATAGGCCAGAGTCCCCCAGATGGTCTGATATTCCCACCCAATCAAGGCTTGGGAGCAAAACCCTAATGCCCAAGAAATCTTCGATTCAGTCTCTACTCGCAGCAAATCTGAATAAGAAGCTAGAACTGATATTATTCAAGTGCTTTGTGCTTAAAGTCTCTTTCAGGTATATAAACAAACACCTCTTCTTCAACCCTCCTATACATCACCTATGCACTCTGTTTGGTTGCTGAGAAATCTCAGGAAAGCAAGGAAAAGAAATTCTGGGTCTTGTGTATTTTGCATTTTCGTTCGAGCTAACACCAAAAAATACGAAGTTTCATTTTTTATTTCTACAGGTTTCTGGACAACCAAACATGGGTTTTGGATTCGCCTTTGGAAATGTTTACTTCATGGGTTACTTCCTTTGTGGGTTGTTTGATTTCATTATTGAGGATTAATTCTTGTTTTTTTCAGCTCAATTTCCATGTACCTAAGTTCTATTGTGAATGTTTGACAGGCCTTCCAGTTTTAGATATTTAACTTCTGTTGTTGATAGCCATATCAAATTACATGATAGAGTCGAACTTTAAATTCTTGGTTCTCTGCATTTTACAGTGTCTAGTAGTAATTTTGATTCCACAAAACCGATTCTTAGTGTGTATTTCCAGTCCACCGATTGCTCAGCCACCCACATCCCCAGCATAATGCTTATGCTTAACTTGCATCTGGTATGGATCAGCAAAAGTTGGATGGGAAATGAGCCTTCCAAGTGTCTTGTCATAGTTTCAGGTGGAGCTGCCAAAAAAATTATGCATTGATTTGTTACAACATTTTTGGGTCAAGGATGATGTTGTTGATTGAGTTTTGGTACTGGTTTGGATCATGCTATGGTGCTGTTCATATTTGATACACATGTTCATTGTATGCTACATTATTTGCGGGTGTGATTGTACTAATATTAATGGACTAAATCCTATCAGAACCCTGCAGTTAAGAACTTATGTAGGTGAGAATGGTACTAGGATGTGACCCTATGGGAAATTTTTGATAAAATTCTTTAAACTATCAAAAAAATGTACCTGTTGGCATTTCAGAACCCAAATTCTTTAGCCTGTCAGAAAAATATCTGCTAGTGATTAAGAACCCTGCACTTATATGATGCGTACTTCTCTCTTTCTTTCCTTCTTTTTCTTTGTTGTTATTCCTTTTTTTATCTTTTTCTTCTGTGCATATGTAGCTTTCTGCACAAGTATCTGAGAAACTCTAAAGTATGCTTGTGTGGGTATTCAGGCGTGTGTAACCCTCTTTCTTACATAAGACATGGATTGGGAAAAAGCATTGAATATGCTAAATTTGAAATTGATTCTTTACTATGGAAAAAAAAAGGATAAAGTTATTGTGAAATATGACTTCTATTAGGATGAAATGTTGGTCAGCCACCAGCAAGAATAGAATATGCAATACTTTTAACAAAAAAAAAAAAAACAAAAAAGTGCAGTTACTTCTATTGTGTTTTCATGTGATTCCTCTCTCTTTTTATACTCATGAGAATTACCAAAAAATTCAGTTTCTGGGTTTTTTTTTTTTATTATTATAATTCAATGGTATATTTTTGTTGATTCTTTTGTCCTGTTTCTTCAACTAATCTCTCTTGCAGTTTGTGACTTTTGTAGGACCCTCCTAGTAAGCATAATTTGCTATTATCGACCTGATTCTTCCAAGAATGAGCAATGCCTATGTCACTGGGTTTCGTACCATTCACCATAAAGCAGCATCGCCATTTCCTCCGTGCAAGTTGCATGGAAATGGAATTTTCAGAACCTTCTCCACATGCACCTCGCTGTTTAACTCCTCAACTCCCCCGCTCATCATTCGATCCCCTTCATCACTTGTGTTGGCATCTTCCCAGATTGTCCCATCTAATCTGCCACAGCGCTCAGAAGAATGGTTTGCCCTGCGCAGGGACAAGCTGACAACAAGCACTTTCAGCACTGCACTGGGCTTTTGGAAAGGCAACCGTCGTCATGAACTCTGGCATGAGAAAGTATTTGCATCAGATGTACAATCCATAGAAGCCTCTAGAAATAGTGCCATGGAGTGGGGCATGCTCAATGAAGCAGCAGCTATAGAGCAGTACAAAAGCATCACAGGTCGTGATGTGAGCTTGTTAGGGTTCGCGATCCATTCAGAGGAGCAATTCAATTGGCTTGGTGCTTCCCCAGATGGTCTTCTTGGGTGCTTCCCAGGTGGTGGTATCCTAGAAGTGAAGTGCCCATATAACAAAGGGAAGCCTGAGATGGGTCTTCCCTGGTCTACTATGCCTTTCTATTACATGCCTCAGGTGCAGGGTCAAATGGAGATAATGGGTAGAGAATGGGTTGATCTGTATTGCTGGACACCAAATGGGAGCACAATATTCCATGTATGTAGAGACCGCAGTTACTGGGAGCTGATACATGGAATTTTACGCGAGTTCTGGTGGGAAAATGTGGTCCCTGCTAGGGAAGCTCTATTGCTGGGGAAGGAGGAGGAGGCCAGGTTGTATAAACCAGCATCAACACACAAACAGACAGGACTGGTGATTAGTAAGAGCATAAAGTTGGCTGCTGAGTCTAAATTGTCGTGCAGAGAGATTGCGAGTCATATCGAATTTTTCAGATGAAAGAGCAACCCAACTTGTTTTGAGTTTCCTTTTTCTCCTCTGGTTCAACCATGTATTCCTTCATTGACTTACAGGCTCTTGTAAATTTATTACTCCCAATTCATTACTTAATTTACTGTTTCATCATGTTTCTTCCTATTGATGGCCAGCACTGATTCCTATTTTTTTATTTTAGTCATCTCTTGACCCATCAGGTGGGGATGAGTAACCCATTGAAAAGGGCATATGATGAAGAGATTGAACCCATAGGATGACCTTGGCCATAAAAAGGCAGGAAATAGAGCCATCCAAAGCAGGGGCATTCATCAATCAATCCAATGGCAAAGAGGTTCCTGAAATGTAGCGTGACCATGGACCTTAAAAGAGTTAAATGAGAGACAGAGTCAAAAAGGTAATATGAGAATGGTTAAATTAAGTAAATGGCAGTTGCAATGAATATCTACAGCCTAAAGCTGTTCAATTCTTGATATCCCAACGAATTGATGCATCAAAGATAGGAGAGATGGATTCTGGTGGGCTGTCCTGGGCGGATCAGTGGGATTACAACACCCCCGATCCTCCACCACCGTCAGCAGAAGATGGCAAGAAGGAGGATGGATCTAGCAAGGGTGGATCTGGGAAGAAGAAACTCAACTTCAAATGGATGAAAGAGCTGGTCAAGAAATCCAACAAATAATCAACACTACTAACTGCAGCAGGCATTCAATTGCCTTCATTATTATGAACCTTCCAAACTCAGTTTTCCCTCTGTCCATGCATTATGAGGTTTTTGTCATAAGTTCTTTTGTCAATTGCTTCTTCCAATGGAGGAGAACCTGAGTTGTTCTTTTGTTTTTTTATGATTCTGCTCAAATAAAATTTTGGGCATCATAAGTAGTTTATAGCTGTGAGTACTGAATTATCAATTTACAATACAAATGGCTAGGGTTAATTGCCCTTCTACACTCAAAATTTTGCCCGAAAGAAAATGGGCAGAAGCAACAATATGGCTAGAATTGGCCTTAGAAGCTGTTATATAGCAGAACCATGAAGTTATTCTCTCCTTTCAAGTCTTAACATAGATTCAAGTAAAATAGCAGTCAAAAAGATATTACAAGTTTCAGCCTTCAGCTTTAGATAACACAATAGATCCATTTCAAAATTATGTTTCTATTTCTTTTAGATAACCAGGCCCGGGCTTGTAGGGTTCAGATTCCATGTACGCATCTGGGCGATAAAACCCAGCATCATTCACACGGTTACTGAGCACGTGGAGGATGGCTTTCTTGTTCCCCCCATACTCATCCCTATTGTTTTCAACATACTCTTTGGCTTCAGCAGCTACTTCATTCACAAAATCAAAGCGGTTGTCCTCTGATAATAATAATCTCTCGATATCCATTGTCAAGAGCTTTCCCCCTTCCTGTATCTTCCTTACCTTCTCCTCAAGGAAAGGGATTCTATCCATTTTGTATCGCAACATATCATCCTTCTTTGTCTGAAACAAAGAACATTCCAAATCATTTGTGATGCCAGTACTTTCTCAGTTCTAAATTTATGGTTGTTTCAAATAAGAAGTAAAAGATTAAGGAGCATTAAAGCAATGCAGAAGCCTCCTTAAAATTTAGTTGGTCCCATGAAGACCCCAACATCTCATCAGATATCATACAGGGAAGAAGTAATAACAACAGATCTATACTTGTCTATGACAGTTCGACAATTTCACATTCATAGGGGAAATCACTTTTTTTTTTTATAGGTAAATAAGCTTAATATATTAAAGGAGCTTGCAAAAAGGCACAAAAAAGTACACACACAGTATGCAGATATTGTCCAGAGGCAAGCAAGAAAGAGAAGAGAAAGATTCAAACCCACCTTCCCACCAACAACCAACTCCCACAAGGGCTGGGAACCCCCTAGCAAAAACTGAAACAGAGAAAAAACCTTTCCTGGAACAAACAAAGAACCCCTTGTAGAACAAAATTCCCACCAGTGGGGGCCTGCAGAGACCACTACTACTAAGTTCCCACCCCCCTCCCCAATTTTTTTACTGTAGATGGAGCACTATTGTAATTGACCAAGCACTTGAGCCTTCAAATTTCCTTCTCAAGACGCAAAGAGGACATGGATTTTCGCCCTCCCCCTAACACCTTAACCCCACGACCTTTCTTCGCTTCCAGTTTTCTAAGAAGAGAGCTGATTTCCTTTTCGAAGCCCAAAATTGGCAACCCCAAACAATTGGAGAACTTGACAAAACCTTTGGGAAGAGATGCAAACTCCTCCCCTTTCACTACACCTCCCAAACCTGCAACCCTAGGAGGATCCACCACCTCAGTTCTGGCCTCCGAAACTGATATTCCTTTCACCATCTTCCCTGAATGCTCCAAGGACCCATCTTGCACCCTCAACTTTAAACCAAGGGTCGAAGGACCCAAAAAAGAAAGCACAGAAAAAGGGTGGTTGTTTGCCTCCACCAAAAGAACTTCATCTGAAATTGCTGCCTGTGAGTCCACCAACAGCGCTAGGCAAGAACCAAGGCATTCAATCAGATCTCCCTCACAGCTTTCCTCTTTCCTTTCTGTCATCACAAACACAGGATCCACAACCGCAACCCCAAAAAGCCTCGGAGCTGCCCCATCGTCCCCCTCCTCCCTCCTCTCAGTCACCGCAACTTCGCCACCCCCTTGAACCAACTCTCGAACCTCATCAATAGGGAAAAGCCCCACCGAGCTCCCCAATTCTCCATCAGAAGCCCTTCAAAGACTTCCCTCCCTTAAAGCCTCTCTTATGACAACTTAAAGGAACCTAGGCCTGGCTGAAACTTAAGAAAACCCCCCTTCCTCGTTTGACCCTGCACAGGCTGGGTCCATCTCAGTTAAACTTTGGGCCTCCTCCCCAATCCCCTGGCAGCCCAAAGGCTGTGGCCCAAAGACCAAACCAAAGCTGTAACCCTCTCGTCACCCTCCCAAACATTCCTTCTGCAGCTTCCTCAACTGCTACGACACCTCCTTCTGCAGCTTTTTTGACTGTTGCGGCCTCATCTATCAACTTCTTCATGTATGAACACGGCACATCCCCATCCCCAGTTGGCAGAGGGTGCGGAGACTTTCCCACACCATAGCTGGCATGTGAGTCTCCCACCCCATCGTCCCTGTCCTCCGGCACTCCAAGCTTGTTGCTGCAACTTCTTGGCACTACTAAGTAAAAACAGGGTGGCACTTCCCACCACAACAGGAAAGAGAAACTACCGTTGCCAATTACCGCATGCAGCTTCCCATGCACAACTCTCCCAACAGATTTGACCAGGATCCTTGCCCACTGCAGATTGGCCATGCACGCAGTGTCTTCATCCACAGCAATGAACCCTCCGCAACAAAATCCTATCTTCCTAAACACCTCTCGGCTCCACAAATGCAAAGGAAGGCCCAACACCCTTACCCACAACTCCTTGGCTACCCCCACTTGAGCCAACAGCCTACCTCCGGCGTCCACCGAACCAAGTTCAATAAATTCTCCTTAATCCTTCTTGACCCTCTGACCAACACCCTCTCTGCCTCTGAGAGGTCCTCAAACTCAAATAGCATTAAGGTGCCCCCAAAAGCAGAAATCTTCAACCCCCCTTTCACAGACCAAATCTTGAGCACATAAAGTTTCAGCAACGACAACTCCAGGAAAGGCTCGGGGCTCTTCCCAAACCACCCAACCAAACACCGTCTGAAATACTCCTCTTTACCATGAGCCTCACTTTCTCCTAGCTGCAACCAAGCAGCATCTCTCACCACTCCCAAATCTTTCCTAAGAGCATCATCAAAAGACCCAGCTACTGGCTCCTCACTTGGTCCTCTCCACAATTTTACAGGAGAGATCACACTCCTAGCCTTTGTTGGTGGAACAACACCTAAGGTCTCCGCCAAAACAGACCATCCCCCAAGAATATCCCTCCCTTTGGGAAAGAGAAGCGAGAAACGCTTCCCTTCTTCCACCATAACAAAACAAAATAAGAAACTCCCAGTCCCATTCGCTCTACGTTCCAACTTAAATCTCCTTCTCCCCTCCTCCCAACCATTACTCCACCTCTCCAAACTTTCATCCCTGCAGCAAGCTTCCACCCCTTCCAACAAGCACCACCGAAGACTAAGATCCCCAAACCTTATCCAAGCTGAAAGACCACTAACCTTTTCCACAATCACACCTTTCAGTTTCTCCCCAACCTCCTCCACGGAAATCTCAAAAGATTTTTGACTCCACAGCAAACCACACTCACCCTCCTCTCACAACCATTCTTCATACTCTCTCTGCTTTACACTCTAGTCAGGGGACATCATGACTCTAAGCAGAAGTGATGTATCCAGTTTAGAGCTTTTAGCTCCATTGGATTTATTAATACCAAATTTTGAATCATGGGACAATATCATGCATCAGAGAAGTTGATCAAAGAAAACCTATAATCCGAACCAATTCATTCAACACCCAACCCTCCCCCAATCACCTCTCAAAAGAAAATAAATAAATAACTAGCCTAAGCATGTATTGTGATCAATGAATGGATAGTCCTCAAATTTAGAATTTAATGCTCAAGTGACATGTTAGTTTGATTGTTGTTTCTACATAAGAAACACGTCACTCCCCAGGCTAATGGACTGAAACTCAAGTATTTCAAGCATATTTTACCTTTTTTAATAAGCTATTTCAAATATAAATAGCAACTATCTCACAGAAATATTTTATAATCATTCCACCACTTTGACATTGTTATCATCAATGAGGTGGCTTTAACAAACTCAAGTTTAAGAATAGTACCTGCCAGGTCACAAAATGATTCACTTGCCTAGTGGGTCCTTTCGATTTACAACTATTGCCTCCACCAACATACAACTGAAAACTCAAACTTCTGTTTTCCGAACAATGAATGGTCCTACTATGGAAGAACCAGATCCACTTTGAAATCTCTAGCTCTTCATTTCTGGCTACCTCAAGCATAATCCATTTTACATGCACGTGGAAATTCCACATTGCAACTCCTGTTTAATCCCTCAGCATTATCCCAAAGTTCTACCAAATACACTCACTCACAATTAGATTTTTTTCTAGTATTTTCACCAAGGAAAACTAGTTTGTCACTAACCGTTTCATCCTTGAGATGGAACTTTCTTGAGACTACTGAATAAATGTCTCCCATTACAAGTCAAATTCTATTCAGTTTTACCTGTTATTTATCCCATGATAGGTTTTGGAGCCAATATATGTTTTGCTCAGCTGGCAACAACAACAACAACTCTAGCCCATGGCTATATCTACTATATCAAATGGGTTAATTTCACTCACCTTCCCCAAGATTTAAGCTAAATATATTTGATTCTCAATTGTTTGAATATTCATCAAATACCTCTCCTACCATTCTCATTTATTATTTTCACTCACCCCTCTCTAACTTGAAATAAGGGAGATATTTGACAAAACCTTACACTAATGGGCATTAGGTGTATTTAGCCAAAACCTTAAGGAAGATGAGTGAAATTAACCCTATTTCCCACAAATACTCCAAATCCATCTTTGTATTCACACTGCTACTACATTCTGGTTATACTTCAATAATAATCAAAGAGAATTCATCAGGCATAAAAAAAATTGTCTGCATCTCAAAAGTGATATCTACGGGGGAGGAACCATTAAGTCCTAGTGCCATCTACCACTTTCCAAAGTAAAACAATCTGTAACCCAGATAAAGATAATTTTACCCATGACCATAACCATGGTATGGTCTAAAATGCTTCTTATTTGTTGTTTCTTCTTCTCATTATTACTCTTAATTTCTTACATTTCTGCTACTAAGAAACAAAATTTTCCAACTCTTTTGCTAGTAAGGAGCAATTTTTTTTAAAAAAAAATTATTTGGCCTTCTAGTTTTGAAATTCAATTTCAATAACTTCTTTAAGGTTTTCAGACAAGCATCTTCACAATGCTAACAACTCAAACAACTCAACTCAATATGCACACCCATCTCACCAATGTTAGGACAGTGTTTAAAACCCTAATTAATTACACTAAAACTACAAAGAGCATAATCAAAAGAAAGAATAGTGCATATCACTCAGCTAGTGTATAGGGTTTCTCTGTACCAATTTTCTTCGCCGCCATACACGCCGACCATGACCATCGCGTTGCAATTGTGAAATTACCTGCTACAATAAGTAATCAGAAAGCACGATTGAAACAAAAATGTGACAAATACTTCGGAAATTTCACAACAAAAAAATTCAGTGCAAAGAGATATTTCTTTTTTCCAGAAATTTTTCTTGATTTGTATTTAAACAAATAGAGGCCAGTCAAACTTTGGAACGCAGAGAATTCAAAGTTTCTAACCTGTGACCTGACGGAGAAGCTAAGAGGCCATGAATTTCCAGCTCCCACCGCTATCCTCTGAGGTGAGAAAAATTAAAGATGTTAATTCTTCAAATTAAATAATAATCTCCCTCTATTTGATCCCGAGAAAACTGAGGAAAATAGAAAAGAAAAAAAAACTGCACATAAATCAGAAATCGAGTAAATTAAGCCAAGTAACAAAGTATATCTCGGCTGATTGAACTTTCTAGCTCATCAACTCCCAAAAAAAAAAAAAAAAAAAAGAAATATGATATTCATAATTTCAAACTTCTTCGCTCTTCATAGGTTTTCACGGCAACCAAGTAGTACCCTCCTACAGAGGAAATAACCTCTGAAGTAAAGAACCGAGGCGTATCACAAAACATAAATATTTACAAATAAATACACAATTTGGCTGGGCTTGGTTCCCGAGAAAAAGAACGAACATAGACGAGAAACTTAAAGTGAGCAGAGCAGGTTGAGTGGAGGTTTTAGTGTTTTGCAGAGTCACAAATGACAAAATACATAGAAAAATCCAAAATTTCTTATATACATATATATATATATATATATATATATATATATATATATATATATTTTCCATCATTTTCTGAGGAATCAAACGGAAACGTAGGAACGAAGAAGGATTACAGGAGCAGGTGATGAGCAAACGAAGGGCAGAGAAGAGAGCGCCATATAATGGCCGCTCTCTATCTCCTCACTTTTAAAACCCCCACCCTCCAACACTCCCAGCAGGATGCCACTTGATCTTCTCAAAATTACATTAATACCACCACTCTGTTTGAAAAATAATAATTCTTCAGTGTTAAACCCAAACATATTCTAAATTTTTATTTGAAAAATATGAATAAATTGAAAACTAAAAATTGGGTTTTATGCAAAATATATTTTACGAAAAATAATCTCTCGTGTACTAAAATAATAACTTTATATATACTTTCAAAACTATCTTTTAATCAATTAAAGATAAACTGTCACCTACCTTTCGTCCTCCTTTATTATTTTCCTTTCAAAGTCAACTTGAATTCAAAGTCACCCATTTTTTTTTCTTTTGAGAAAATCATTTTTAAATTTTGATTTTCCTTTTTAAAAATAATTCTCATTGTTTTCCTATTTTTTAAAATCTACTTAATTAAAAAAGCAATTTTTATTTTTAAGTACAATTCATTTAATTATTATTTTTTTCATTTTTTTATTAAAAATTTATTTTAACATCATATGTAATTAATGAATTATGAAAAATTAGTTTTTAATATAAAAATATTCACCTATAATAATTAATAATTAATAAATAGATAAATAAATACTAATATTTTAAATAATATTGATTTCAAATATATATAATATTTTATTTTGTTCCATATTCATATTATTTTTATATTTATAATTTTCATATTATGGATCTTATTTTTTATATTTTTATGTTTTTTTTTTATAGAATATTAAACCTAAGTTTTAAAAATAAAAATAAAAAAACAATATCTACACTTTTTTGTTTTCCTCAAAATAAAACAAAAAACAAAAAACTATAAAAAAAAAAAAAACAATGTTATTTTTGTTTTCTTCAAACTAAAAAAGAAAAATAATATAAAAGAAAATATTAACTCACCTTTAATTTCATTAAAAAAAAAATAGTAATAATCATTATTTAAGAGTATTTAATTTTAAAATCAATATTTGAAGACTGGTAAAATTAAAATTTTAAAAGTATTTGCATTAAGGTATTTAATATAAATTCACAATTCCCATCATAATACATTGATATTTAAAAATAATAATAATAATGTCTTTTTATTAAATATGTAAAAAAAAGTACATTTTGTTTAATTAAAATTTTAAACTATTAAAATTGTTTTTATTTTTAATAAATAATGTTTTTAAAAAGTACAATATGTGTTTTTTTGGCATATTATTTAATAATCGTAGCCAAAGTCATAGCAATGACAATAAAAAACTAAAGAGGCTAACACATCATGTTATTTAACATGGTATTTTTAGTTGCTAACATTGTTACCTTTAGGTCAAAATAATATTAGAGCCCGTTTGGAGTGATTATAGGAAGTGATTCTAATATTTTTAATACTTGAAAAATTTTATCATTCAAATGTTAAAATGATTAAAAACGTTTTTTAGAATCACTACCAAACACTTGTTATTATCTCCAATAGCATGTTTGATGTAGAAGTTGAAGTGGTGATGAGTTATAAATGAGTTGATACATCTTACTATTTGCAATGGTACTTTTAGTTATCAACATTGTTACTTTTAAAAACAATGTTACTATCTTTGATGACATGTTTGATGTAAAGGCTGAAATGATGATAAATGATGTGACTGCACATTTGACATCCAATCAAGTGTGTCTGTGAGTTTGTCTTGTATAGGTGGCAACCTATCGAGGATAGTTTTGGAAAACATACGTCACATAAAATCCACTTTTAGAGGTTCTTAATCCATCCATATTTTCCAAATAATACACCTTCACATGATTCCCCAATTTTATTTGCCAAAAAAAGTACCATAAAAAGCTAATAAAAAAAATAAAATCCGAAGAGAAATTAAAAAACAAGGTTTTTTTTTTTTTTTTGGCTTATATCTATGTTCAATTTTAGTGGCTTTTATATTGAGAATAAAGAATTTAAAATATAAATCTTTTTTTATGTCGTATTTTATTTATATTTTTTCATAAAGAATAAGAGGGGTTGATGTTATTGGTCATTAATTTTCAAATGTAGGAAATAGAAGAAGGGGATGGAGCAAGTTGATCGAGGCAGGGGCGCAAGCACATAGGATTTTCAAGTTGGATTTCTTGAAACAAGAATAGAAAAGGTGAAGCAGAGGAGAAAGGCATCTGTGGTTCAAGTGATTGAGGGTAAGGTCAATCCAAAATCTTGTTTTCAACAACTCATTAGAAGTTGAGATGAGAAAGTAGAAACAACAAGTTCAAAGGCGTTTGTTTTATAATGGAAACATTAGAAGAACTTATGCATTCCTCGTAACACGATCCTAGAGGCGACAAAAAACTAAGAGCCATGAGTCCTTACTAAACTAACATAAAATTAAGCAAAAGAATAAGAGCGTTTGAGCCTCAAAGAGAACTAAAAGGAAAGACAACTAATTGATTTCAACACAGACATAAAAGTCACACTCTTAAGTGGATCCATAATTTTCAAAGATAAAAGGAGGAGATAAATCTCTATTGCAAATGTGAAATTTCTTCACATACTCAAATCCTCCACAATCCAACGTCAAACCTCTTTTTGGAATGGTATGCTTTCATTTCATTTATTGGGATTTCACCTGCTCATAGATAGGGAGAAGGGCTAACTCTCGAGTTTGATATCATACAAGATATCCAGAGTTCAATCAAACAAAAATTTAAGTGTAAATGGCGATGCCAGATTTAGCCCACAAGGTGTTTGGCGGAAAACCTTTCATTTTCATCATTCCCAAGCTAAGTTTTAGGCTTGTAATGGGTGAGGAATATTTATTATCAAAGAAAAGCATTATTGCTTGCATTTTCTTCTTCTCCTCCCCCATCCGGTATTTTAATTAATTAATGGATCTTAAAGTCTTTTAACTTGTAGGAAAAGAAATGACCCTTTCCATAACCCTCAACGCAAAACAGCATGCATGCATACAACAAAATAGATCACTCTGTAAGACAAGGGACCAGTGGCTTCTGCACATTCTCACTTGGGTTTGGAATGTATCATGTATCACATTTGCACATCCTCCCCGCTCTTTGGAACCTATGGTTGGGCGACACTAACACAAATCCAAGCTTAAAAACCCCATTTATCCATAGTCTTTAACTCTATAAACCTTTCATGATGCTAGCATTTGCACAAGACAGTATTCAACAACTTATAAGCCTCATGAGTCTTACTTCTAGGGAGCTACACCTGCCTGACTACACCAAAATGATAGATATTCATGCAAACCAGAATATAGCAAACAACAAGGGCTATGACCCAAATAATATTTTCCCCAGAAGGAAAAAAATAATTCTGAGTACAAACCCCATACAAGAATGTATGAAACCAATCTTTCGTGTGAAACGTAAAAAGTAACTGTTATTTTTACAACCTGCACAAGCCAGGAGCCATAAAATGAAAACATTGAAGAGATTCGATGGTCATTAGAGGCTTTGGCACACTGATGGCCACAGTTCCAATCTCATAACAAGAGAGGTCCTGCAGATGTAGGAAGTTTCACCCCAAATTTTCATGCATCAGAAAAATACCTGTGCTCCAACATCAGTCAGCATGCATCAGCAACAGCAAGATTACTGCATGTCAAGTGCCAATGGAGCATGACAGCACACAATAATCAAAATCTATCGCTTCAATGGTAACAAGTAAATGGCCATCTGCTTGATAGTTATAATAT
Source organism: Vitis riparia (assembly GCF_004353265.1). Classification (NCBI taxonomy): domain Eukaryota; kingdom Viridiplantae; phylum Streptophyta; class Magnoliopsida; order Vitales; family Vitaceae; genus Vitis; species Vitis riparia. The sequence continues at coordinate 18,925,209 of NC_048431.1, forward strand.
GTAATATCTAGAAATACCCAATGTCCCAGTACAACACGCTGAGCCGCCCCTTTATTGCTTTCCACAACTTATCAGTCCTGGTATGCATAGTGCTTCATAGGTCATATTCCACTTCACCAGAAAGTCTCACACTCCATCATCCAAAAGCAAACTAATTTATTGTTCACTGAATCTTGTCAGACTCCAGGGTTAATAATCAGTACTAATAGGATAAGAGTGTTCCTAATGAAGAGCAGCAAACAAAATGAACACTCTTCTTTTTCTTCACTTTCTTGCTGCAGTTCCAAATTCCTTTTCTCCATCATCTTCCTCTTCTTCTTCTTCTTCCTCTTCCTCTTCCTCTTCCTCTTCCTCTTCCTCTTCCTCTTCCTCTTCCTCTTCCTCTTCCTCTTCAATTTTTCTTTTTCCTTTTTAGTTTTTCTCCCTTTTTCTCTTTTTTTTTTTTTTTTTTTTTTTGCTTTTCTAAAAACAGTAATCTTGGGCTCAGTTGATTCCCAGGGCAGCACATCAAAGCTTGAAGACTATCAAAAGGCACAATCCAACAGAGCCAGCTGAATCACAAGGCAATAATGGCAAACGAAGGGAACCATAATGCTTGACAGCTGCCTCAGATTTTTTTTTTCCTTTTGATATCTGGATAGCCTAATTACGCAATTTCTCATCCATAATGTGAAACCAGAAGACAAAAGCACTATAAGTCTCTAGCCATGAAGACATAAGTTAGAAGTCTCTTGGCACTGCGGTTGCTGCTTAAAACAATCTGAGCAAAGCCATTCCAGACAAAATGTCTCTTCATATTCACCGTCATTAATGCAGCGTCCACACTGAACACATCGTGCGATGCAAAGTGTGCAAGCCCTGCATACCTGAGCAGCATTTTCTTTCACTTGACAACCATCTGCTGGGCAATCATAAACCAGCCTCAAATTCTGGCATCTTGGACACGTTTCAATATCAATGGCACGATCATCGTCACCCAAGAGATAAAAGTTTCCCCTATTATAAAAATGAGGCTTGTGAGCATTCTTCTGTTCATGAATATCAATGCCCAGCAAGAGCTTCAACTCTTCAAAATGCTTGTGTGCCACACCATAGAGTCCACCAATTCTTAGGTGCTTTATACCCGGCGTACCAGTAGACTGGAAAGCTCTTAGCATATTTACAACTCCCTCAATACTGAGTCTTGTACATCCAGGCACACACAGCTGCAGGATGAGAAAACATATTCAGCAGCTCATCACATTATGAAGCGTAACAAAATATAACATCAAAGCTCAGATCCAGTGCTACATGCACCTAGAGCATGCAATGAAAAGAAAAGAATTTTTGCTTCCAATTAATCTAAGTACCAAGGCATAAAGTGGCCATGGGAGTGGAAGTGTGAAGTGGGGTGGTTGATCAAATTTGTAAATGACTTTAGGTGGATAATTGCTGTCAGAACATCAATGCAGAGTGCTACTTAGAGGTGCAGTCTGAAACCCAATATCATCAAACCAACATCATCAAATTCAGGCACTACTCAGTTCTTCAAACACCCCAATCCTACCTAATTAATAAAATCAGGACCAACCGAAGCTGGTTCAGTTCCAAATTAGAATTATGGACAAACCCAATCAACAACAAGACCTGACACAAGGGTGCACCCACACATATTTGTTTCAACCTAATAACTTGGGAATTAAGATAACCAACAAATAAAGGTTAAATGAATAAGATAGATTAGACCTTCTAATCTAACAACCTACAAGAGTCAACCAAACATCGAACTAGGCATATGCACTTGAATTCACAATTTCTTTCAGTTCTTCATTGGAACATGTTCAAACCAACTTCAAAAAAGTTTAGATAGAAGTTACAACTCCACATTAGTCTATGCCTTTCTTTCCCCTTTTTCTATTAGCATCACATTAGTATAAGTACACACAAATATATATGCATGAGCATGTGGGTGTGAAATAGTTAGTTCAATTTCACTGCATCGGTTGTGATGTAATTTTCTTTCATTAATGAAGTTCTTTCCATAAATCAAAAGTAAAATCTCCAAAAAAAATAGCATAATCTGATGTCACACCAGACCTTATTCCATAGGTTAGCTTGCACCGACTTTTAGGGGCAAGGATGGCATTCACCACCTTACTATGAAAAAATTTGTAATGGATTATGGCTTAGTTATTCTCATAACTAGAACTATGTAACTATGCTGTCAACCATCTTAAAGCAAAACTGAGAACAATCATCTACTAGTGCCAAAGCAATATCTGTAGAAAGTGAACTCAAGTGGCACAAAAGCATTCCTTTTAGGGTGATTTTTTCTTTTATTTTTTTTCTATTTTCTCTTTTTGGTTGGGCAAAAGGGGAGGAGGAGGCAGAGAATGGTTGTGGCGCAAATGTAATGTTCCTGGTATCAAGTTACTTGTACTATAAAAGTAAAATTGTGTAAGTCATCAATTATGGAAGAAACATTTAAATCCTGATTAAAAAATTTTAGACAATAATTGTAACAAAATCATGGATCCTTACCCAAAAAAATGGCAGCCCAAAGATGTGTAATTCTAAGCAGGGGAAATAATATAAAATAAATCATAGAATCATGGACCAAACACCCCAAATCCTTATTCATAGTATAGTAATAAATAATTTTATGGATAGGCAACGTTATCGTAATAATAAACAAGTAAAGTTCATTTCATAAATTGCAAGATATTGGTGCAGCAATCATTCAACCATCTAAGGAGATTGAACATGAGACAATAGAAATTAATGGATATAAGTGATCACAACATTCATAGACAAATGTAAAAGCCAACTTTTGTACTGACCTTGGTTAACCTTGGATTACTTTCAAGCACTCGCTTCAGACCATCATCTGTAATTCTTGGGCATTCCACCAGGTGTAAGCACTGCAGGTTGCCTTGAGCCCTCCTAGTTAATTGTAAAAGAATATCATCTGTAATCCTCTCGTTCAATGGCTGGTCTACATGGATACTCCTCCACAAAAGGGGATCACTTTGAACTGTAGCTCGCAGAGATCTACAAACCCCTTCAACAGAAAGTAGGTCCCTCAAACCTAGATAACCAAGGGCAAAAGAAACAGCTGCATGAGGAGCTGCCCCATCTCCATCATAACAACTTCCATTAAACTCCCGGAATTCTTCAGCTTGACAGCTGGCACCACAAACATTTTCATTCCCAGAACTCAGAACATCTTCCACAACACCGATTGGCCCAAACCTACAATTGTAAGATGGGTCAGCCACTTCCTTTTCCTCAGTGCACCCACCAAACCCACATGCTATATCAGATTTATCATCCAACCATGCTTTCCCAGGCAATGCCTGGAATCTCATAGCATTGTTCCATATAAAATTCAATCCAGCGAACAACTCATAATTCCCCTGACTCGTTCCAATCTCATCTGTTCCGTACCCACCATAATCTACCTCCAAATCTTCAAGCCAACCAGTAATTGCCGTGAAAGTAGTGCTTATATCCATCCCGAAGGGATCTGAAGGCAAAAGATCAAGAATATCATTCGACACTGACTCCTGTTGCGAGCCACCCCTATCATCTCTATCCCTCCCATAATCAAAGCAATCTGCAACCTCCCTATTCGAATGCCACGGCTTACAGAACCCATCTCCATTCTTATCTAGTATCCCCTCCACAAGATACCCATTAGCAATCCTAATGGGCGAAACCAAATTGTCTTCGGCCAAATGCGCCGGGAAGATCGGACGGTGCGAAAAATTTAATGCCATCCTATTCGCACCTTAATCCTAGATTTTCTCTACAGAGGAATAAACCGCTAACCCTAGGACTCTCCGTTAATTTTTTTTTTTTTTAAAAAAAAGAAAACGAAAAGAGAAAAGCTTGAAAAGATCCAACAAGACAACCCTCGATTTCGGATGGCAAACAAAAACAACGCACCAAAAATTTCACAGAGTTTCTTGTACAGAACTCAAAAATATCAGCTACAATTCAATGGCCTATACAGTAAGAATCAATCCACCATATTTTTCCCCCTTTTATCCAATCTCCTAACTAAAACTAGGGTTTGCAATGAATGAAACAATATATGGATCAAATAAACAAAATTTCTCACCAAAGAAAAGAACCAGAGCCTGTATTATCAAGACTCAAAAATCAAAATCAAATTCAATGAAATAAAAACCAAGCAAAAATCTAATCAAACCCTAATTTGTACGGACCAACGCAATCGACAGATGTGGCTATCTAATCCCTTCCGGGACAAGATAACGAGTCTTGGTTTCCTGAGGGGAATGGAATGGAATGGAGAGCTTTTTCTGTGGATCCGAAGAGAGGTGAGTCTGTCGACCAAGTCCCGAGAAACTGAGAGAAAATGAGAAAATCTAGAGAGAGAAGAGAGAGAGGGTGAGAGAAGCGAGACGGGTGAAGGGTGTATTGTCCAATTTAGGAGAGAGAGGGGACCGACGAAATGGACACGTGTCGGGAGTCCGGGACTTGCTCTTAAGGTGTGGCGGGAGATGGAATCCCAGCTAACTTCTCGCTCTTTGCATCGACCGATTACTGGCTACCGGCTCTCTTGGGTTTCACTATTGTGTATCTCCTTCGTATCTTTTCCATTCCTTATGATCTCGACCCATTACTTCTTATCCACGGTGATAGTTGCTTATCAGTTTTACCAATTAAACTTAATTATAAAAAAAAAGGTTTTAATGACCTTTTCAATGCTATTTAGTATTTTCTTTACCATTTAATGTGATATTTAATAAGCATTTAATAAAATAAATTTTTTAAATAATAATAATAATTTGTTATTTTTTTTCATTCAAATTAGCTTTTTTTTTACCTTTTGTTTTCTTTTTTAAGAAAAAAATAAAGAGTTCGAAAATATGTAATTTTTGTTAATTTTTATTATTTTTCTTCCAAATTTGTTTCATTTTTTTCTTTTATTATTTCCTATAGCCAAAGTATTAAAAAAAATTAAATTATTCAATTCATTTGGTTGTCATTGACTTATTTGTAATTTTTATATTAAAAATTATTTAGAAAATTTGGAGAAAAAAAATTGATCATGATATTTTGTAATTATATGATCATTATTATGTGATTATTACTCTTAAAATAAATATTAATTTCTTAAACCCTTGATAAATAAATGTTCACGCATTAATAACCTTCTTTAAATAATAATAAAATACGTAAGGTAATGATTTTTAAAAAAATATTTAAAGACACAAATAAATATAAATAAATAAATAATGATGTGTATAAAAATAGTACATAAAAATTCATAATTTATATATATATATAAGAAATTTTCTCTCATATTGGACAGATGTCCCACTCCAAGTCTGCAAACCAATAGCATATATATATTTACTTCTAAAATATGAATTGAATATCAAATATAAATTGTCAAATTCTATTATGATCATGGTGTTTTGATGATAAGGAGTGGAGGGTTTGTGGGATGCGTTGGATAGGAGGATGGGTGTGACCGTGTGAGTGCGTCATTGGTGAAGTGGGTGCGTGGAGGGTTGCTTGATGGCCAAAATTGGTGAAAAGTCTAAGGTGAGCTTCTAATATTTTATGAATATAATACATTATAGAAAGCTTAATGCCCACGTTTCTAAAATTTTTCATAAATTAGTCACCAAGTTTTGGAACCTTCCTTCTCCAAGCTACTAGAACTTAAAAAATTTTAAGAATGGTCTTATTAAAATAGAAGAATAATTCTGATATTTTTCAAAATTTTATAAAAATGTATTTCTCTTACAAACTCGGGATAAATTGCTTTTAATATTTTAAGTTGGGGTATTTTGGAAATTTTACATATAATTGGGTTACCTTATTTTTTGGGTATTAAAAGTGAAAAAAACAAATACAGAAAAACTTAAAGAGTGAGGCGTTTTGGGATTCTCTTATAAGCCTTTTTAATCATAATAAAAAAATCTAGAGCACGTACAGGTGGACATCTTCAATAATAATATTTTGTTTTAAAACTCAAATATAAAAAATATTTTATATTTTACTTATTTTCTACAAAATGTAGTGTACACTTGTATATAATATAAAAATTAATTAAATATTTTTAATATTTTTAATTATTTCTCATAATGCTCTATAAAAAAAATCCAAAATATTTATAAAAACTAAGGGTCTTATAACTGTTTTAGAAAACAATTTTGAAAATTAATTTTTGAGAATGGTTTTTGAAAATTATTCTCTATTTTTTAAAAAGCATAAGTCTGATTATGAACCATAACAAAAAAACTATAAAAAAAAAATTGATAACTAAAAATTATTTTCTATTTTTTGTTATTAAAAATATAAAATATAGTGTTTTTAAATAATATATTTTACTTATTTTCTGTTGTTTTCATTTGTTTTGTAATAATTATTCAAAAATATAGAATGATTAAAAATAAAACCCTAGATATAAAAATTAATTTTAAAAGTATTAAAAATAAGTTAAAAACATTTTAGGTTTTGAAACAAACTTTTGTTTTACAAAATATCAAATAACAGTTTTCAAAAACTATTTTTCAAAATGTTTTCGAAAATAATTGTCAAATAGGCTAATTATTTTTAACATATTTTTAATATTTTTAAATGTATTTTAAAAATAAATTTTATATCTAGTGTTTTATTTCTAATCATTTTACATATTTGTATAATTATTTCTTAAAACAATCCTCATAAAGCAAGTAAAAATAATAAATAAATAAAAAAACTCATATATATTCTTTGAAAATACTCTATTTCTTATTCTTAAGAATTAAAAATGGAAAACAATTTTTGATTGTTAAATATGTTTTTTGTGTTTCTGTTTTAGAAAACAAAAAAAATATTTTTAAAAACAGTTTCAAATAAGCGTTAATATGTTTTTAAAACAAATTTTGAAAAAAATAAGTGTTTTCAGGTAAGTGACATACATATAGTGACATACGTACATACATCAGGATATTAAGATAGTACCACAATACTTGACTAACAAGTTGACAGTTGGGGAATTGGAATAGTATATAAGAAAAGTGATGCCACTGCCTTTTGACTTTTGAGTCCTCGCCCGCTTCCCTCCTGTATGACAAAACAAGCTCCGGGCGTTCCCCCACCACGCATCTTTCGTCAATATCTTGATCATATGTTGATGACATGTTTTATGTCCCCCACTAATTTTTGTCTCTCTTCTTTTCCTTCTTCGAAGGGGTGGACATGGTTCTTACTCATCCTATTTTGCTGAAATGGGTTGAATGGCAGTCATGAAAGGTGTAGTAATGGAATAGATGAATGCTACTATCCACCGTCATGGTAACCATACTCGTAAGTAGGTATCGCAATAAAACGGATTTTTTTTTGTATTTGTCATGTATTCAATGAAACGAGTTTGAAATTTAAATAAATAAGTTTATGGCGAGTTTAAGATTTTTTTTTTTTTAAATCGGGATAGATTCAAATTTTTATTTTTCTATTTTTAATATATGTATATATAATAAAATACGTTTAAAATAAGTTACAAAAAATTATAAGGTTTTAATTATTCATAAAATATATTTATTTTAATATAATTCAAAAATAAAAATAAAAAATTTTCAAAAAATAAAGTTAAATGGGACAAGACGTTTAATTTTTTTAATGGAATAGGAATGAAAAATATTTTGAACAAGCGGAATAGGATTATGATAGGATTGACCGTCTCAAATCTTCTTGCTGTCATTTCTATAATTACAAGTTATATTCTCAATTTAAAATTGGATATTAATATTTGTTTTTTGAAAATTTTGAGGAGAGAATGAAGAGGAAACTAGAAAAATTAAAAGAAAATAAAGAATAAATTTAAAGTTAATAAAATATTATTATATATTAATTCAATTTCATTTAACTTATTTTAACTCTTTTATAGGTTGTTTGGATTCACTTCTAAAACAATAATTTTTTTTCAATTTTATAAGAGCTTGTATAGCTAGTTTTATTCAAAAAAAAAACTTTTTTAAAAAAATGTTTAATATAAAAATTAAAATATAAAAGTTTTTTTTAATTTATATATATATTTTTTTCATATTTAATAAAACTTTTATAATACTAATATTACTAATTTTAACTCTAACCAAACTTAATAGGAGTTTGATAAAACTTAATATTTATTACTTAATGACTTAAGTTAATTTTATATTTAAGATATTGATTTAAAATTTATTACTTAATTCTTATTTTAAATATAATTAGGATAAAAGAGATGGGTGAATGTTGTGAAATAATAAAAAAAAAAAGATTATAAAAATAATTAAGACAAATAAAGATTATAAGATAAAATAAATATATGAAATTAAAAAATAAATTAATTATTTAAAATTATTTTTACTTTAAATCATATCATTAAAGTCATTTTATCAAACATACTTAATTTACTTAATAACTTAAATAAGTTATTAAATCACTTTAAGTTGTTATTTTGATTTATCAAACATCTAGTTAGATATATATAGATGAAATAATTTAAAATTATATAAAATTTAAATTTATTTTAATTATATTTATTTTTTATATTAAAATTAAATATGAAAAATCCTTTGCTGGAACCAAACACAGCCAAAAAAACAATTGACAAAGATAGAAAAAATAGGACAAGGTTGTTGTAATACCCATCCTAATACAGTAGTCAACCTTTGGCCCTAGATTTTGCTCTTAAGAAGAGGATGCCCTTTTAGTTTCAGCAATCCCCAGAGCGTTTAGTTGGTCTCAACCAAGGTACAACTTTACCTCAGGAGTTCAAAACTTCAAGCACAAGAAACCAAACTGCAAAACAGGAATCCCATTTTTAAACCAATTCCTGAAACAAGACAAAAGTTCAAATTACTTATCAATTAAGACTTTTGAGAGCATCTTCTGCGAAGGGCCTTGAAAAACATGACCCACCCAAGCTCAGCCTCGGCCAACAATTCAAAGTACCTGGAAGAAGAACTGGATGGCACTTAATGTCACAATAAATGGTCGATAACATACTACATGAATCGGGCTAGCCAAGGAATCGCAGGGGTTTGACCGTTGAATTCTCAAACATTCAAACCCAACCCAACGTTGATACCGTGAACAAATCACCAAAATCTCAGACGTCCTAGTCATATTCCAAAACAAGATGTTCATTCATGAGATAATCAAACAAAATTTATTTGGTTCTCTCACCCAATTATTTCCTAGACTTCTTCTTTGATGACTTGGATGAAGGCTTGGATTGTGACGCAACCGCGTTCTGTGAGGAACCTTTGGAGGTGGTGGCTTGGTCTGATTTTGAATTTGACGTATTGGCAGAAGTGTCTGAACCAGCAGCTTCATGTTTTTCTCTAACAACCGCACCCTGTGAGCCTCTCACCTGAGCTGCTCTCTTGTCCTTTCTCTTGGGCCTGTAACTAGACCTCTCCCTCTTGGGTAGCCACCGCTCCGGGTCTGGTGGAGGGCCTGGGTTTGCAGGGTCAAATCCTTTAGGGTACCTTGGCTTTCTCTTTCTTTTCTTCTTTGCTTTCTCCTTATTCTTACTTTCTTCATATGCTTCAGTGATACCCACACGACTATCAGTTTGAATGTGTTTGGCACCGGAAGTCCTCTCCAAGCTCTCCACATCAACTCCCTTCAAACCTGGCAATGGTTTTAGCTGTTTTTCATAAGCTTCAGCCTTGTCAACATCCACACGAGCAGCCGTAGTTACCAGCCCAATCAAAGCCTGTACACTTCCATGGCTTTTAACAAGCTCTTCATATAGCCGGGCAGCCTCCTTCTCCCGCCCATGCTTGAGTTTGAAGGAAGCAGCCTCTTGCATTATAACAGTGAGCTTGTTATCTTCTGTCATGGCATTTGACCACCATTGGATTGCAGAATCAAAAACAGCTTCTGCACCATCAATATCCCCAGCACGCTCTTTAAGGGATACAATGGTGGCAACTGTAGCAGGCAAGTGCTGAATGTCAGCTATTTTACTAAGGGACTCAGCTGCAATTTGAGGGTGACCGGCTACAGCAGCAATCTGTGCCCTTGCAAGGAGAACCACCTTGGCCTTATCAGGGAACTTCTCAGCAAACTGCCCTAATATTTCTTCAGCTTTTCCACTCTTGTTCTCTCTAACCAAAACAGCAGCCTGAAGCAGAACTGGCATCAAACTGTCCGCAAACATGTCTGGCAGTGCAGCAACAAGTTCTCGAGCCTGTCAAATTCCACTAATAAGAGGTAATCAAAGAAAGATGGAGAGCCAACAGGAGATTACTCTCATCAAAAAAGAACCATCATGTAGAAAAAAGCAAGGTTGCAAATGAAAGACCTGATCCATCCTATTTGCATGTAGTAGTAGAAGCACACGATTAGTGTATATTGTTTCCCTTTGTTTTGGTGAAAGTTTGGACTCCAGTCCATTAGAAAGCTGAAAGCTCTTAGCTCCATTGCCTTTTTCCATTAGCCGATCGAGTTTCCTTAGGCTATCAGAAATATCTTTTGGACCCTTTAATGCAACAAGGTTATTTACTGCCACAGCAAGTGACGATTCATCTGCCAGATTTCGGTTAATAATGCCTGTGTAGGCTTCCATGGCCTCTGGTGTGTTTCCAAGGAGCTGATAAAATAAAATAAGCTAGCTTGCATTATTGGCTATCAAATATTGCCCTTCTAAAAAACACAAATAAATGCTTCATATCGTTACTTACCTGCTGAACATATGCCAACTGGACAGCTAATGGAGCCAGTTCAATCTCTATCTCATCATCAGCTAAATTGTCTTCCATTAATGTTTCCTGGCCAACCCTGACATGTAAAGTATATTAGCATCCAGTGAGTTTTCCTTCTTCACTTGCCATATAATCCAAAAGGTAGTATAACAATAGAATGTACAAACAAGAAGCCATTGAAGGGCTTTAACAAACTACAACATAATGAGCCAGACAAATGAATTTACAATGGAAAAGTCAGGAACAGGCATGAATAATGTCTTTACAAACTGATCCATGTCTCCAGTATTTGTGCACAGACATTATTATTAACTTTGTAATGAAGACTGTAGCTGAAGCTTGTACAATAATCATTCTATAAAGAAGAATAACAGGAGGACATTCTTATTGAAGAAACAAGTTGTGCAAACAGCCCCAGACAGGCCACAGCATGATGAACAAGACAAATAATGGAGAAATTCACAGAGAGTAAAAAACCACATCTGTCTCTGGCAGTTGAATTTGAGCATGACCACGTTTCTTGTACATAGTTGAAAAAAAAAACAAAAAAAACAAAAAAAACAAAAAACAAAAAAACAGAAGCATACAAATCAATGAAAAATAATGGTAAACATGACCCAAATTCTTCAATAACAATGCCAAGGAAAATATACCAACCACCTCCATTGACTTGACGCAAATCCAACAAGAAGGCAGTTCCAAATCAACATAGACACTAGAATCTATAGATCAGTCAAATGCCCCATGATAAGGGGATGCCATATATCCACACTAGGCCAAAATGCGCCTTGGTCCTTGCTATTCACCATAAAAGATGAAAGTATTGCCCATGAGAAAGAAAATTAGGTTATGAAATAAGCTTTGGTTTTATTAGGCAAAACCATCATTTCTCTAATTGTTTTCTTTTCTTTCCTTTTTTTTTTCTTGATAGGGAAAGAAAAATATATTAGAAGTACCTAACAAAAGGGTGCACAAATGTACGCACATTGTATACAAAGGTGCCAAAAGGCTAACCAAAGCTGAGGAATAACAAAAAACAACCCCCACACCTCACTTAGAGCTCAACCAATCAATGAATTCCAACATGGACAAAAAGGTATCATATATATACTCCAACCCAGCCCCAAAAAATATTCATGAAGAATTGTTTGATACTTTAATCCTTTTTTCAATATTTTCAAAAATTCTCCTATTTCTTTCTCTTCAGATGGTCCAAAATAAACACAAAGGAGCAACTTTCTAGACTTTCTTCTTCTTCTCGACAGAAAATCCAAGCCAACCCAAAAGGGCCTCTCTTATTGTGGACTGCATCACCCATTTGATCCCAAATAGAGCAAAGATAAGCTACCATACTATAACCACTTTTGAGCAGTGGAGGAGGATATGATCAACTGTTTCTTCTTCTCCTTTGCACAAATAATAGCTATTCCAGATTCGCCATCCCCTCCTTCTAAGCTAGTCCAACATTAATATCCTTCCCCACGTAGCTTCCCATGTGAAAAAGCTCCCCCCTCACTAGGGCCTAAGAATTCCAAATCATGCTATCAGGAATTGCTTTTAATCTTTTTGATAGGTAGGAATTTTTTTAATCTTTGAATGGATAAGGAAGAGTAAAGAGATTCAGTTAAGAAATTGCCATATCTTGAATTTAGTCAAACCATCTTATCCTCTATATCTTTGCAAATCAACTACGTTTATAATCTCCTAAGAAAGGCCTTCACCTCATCTATTTCCCAATCATGGATCTATCTTGTGAATCTAGGTTCCAACCCCTCCCCTCATTCCAATCCGACATCTTGACTGCCCAAGCATCTTTAATGGTGACTATTAAGAATGATGTGGGAAAAGTGACGCCTAAAGGTTCTTCCCCATGCCACCCATCCATCCAAAACTTCACCCTTATACCATTTCCCACCCGAATAACTACTTTAGTCTTAAAGCCTTCCCACCGACTTATAAATAGCCTTCCACACTCCCATCTCATACCCTTCCCTTACTCCTCTAGAGCACCAACCCCCTTCTTCCCAAAATTACCCTCTTCCCAAAGGAATGGCTCTCACAAGCAAATCTTCATATCACTTGCTAAGCAATGCTTTGTTGAGGATGGATTTTCTTCTACTACCTAAGACCCCACTTCTCTTATCCATACAAATTAAAGACTAATTCACCAGATGCAGCTTGCTCTCAAGGGTCCCTCTCCTCCAAAGGAAGTTACTTCAGATCTTTTCTAGAGGCGTTTTATCAAAATCAAGAGTAAATTGGTAAGCTAGAGAGTGTGCTTTTTATCAAAGTCAATCTCTCTCCCTTGGATAAGTATTGTCTTTTCCACATAGCAAGTAGTCTTCGAAATCTCTCTTCTATCACATCCCAAATCCAACTTGATTTGAAAGGGGTTCCTAGTAGAAGGCCAAGATATATGGAAGGAAGGATACCCACACTATATACCCAAAACCCTAGCCAACTCTTCCACATTAGTGACCTCTCCAACAAGAATCAATCACTTTTTCCCATATTGATCTTTAAATCCAATAAGAATTAATTAATTTTTTCCAGATTGACCTTTAAACCTAAAATTGCTTCAAACCATATAAAAGTCCAACTCAAGTATTTCCTTTTCTTCTTTGAGGCATCACAAAGAATAAAGGTATAATCAGCAAATAACGGATGGGACACCTCCATTCTCCATCCTCCTCTTCCACCAACTAGGAAACCCAAGATGAAACCCCCTTCCTTTGCCCTAATTAGGATAGAAGAGGGGGCTTCCATGGCTAAAATGAAGAGAAATGAGGATAGAGGATTACCTTACCTCAATCCTCTAGAATTCTCAAAGAAGAAACCGAACGGTGTTCCATTTAACAAAATGGAGAATTGTGTCATAGGGATACACCACCTAATCTAACATATCCACTTGGGGCCAAATCCCATTTTTTCTAGAATTGCGAATAAGAAGTCCCAATTGGCGTGATCAGAATTCTTTTCAATATCCAACTCATAGTTGTTAAAAAATTACAATATAACGATATTATGGAAATCGATATGTATAGCAATCCGTATTTTTTTTTTATAGGTGTATCGCAATCCATATCTTACTTAAAGTGCATCTTACAATACATATACGATACACAATACGATATATGATATTACGATACCACGATACATATATCTTCAACTATTTTCTATACTTTTTTAAAAAAATCAAATTAATTTTTTTTGTTAAAAGAATTTGTTATATTAATTGTTTAAAATATATTAAAAGTATAAAAATTGACCATAAAAAGAAGAAATAGGTAAAATAATCTCATACGAAAAGTTGCATTCTTTTTGTCAAATGTTATATTAGAAGTCAAGTAAGTTTATTTTTACAATGAATAGTGGAGAATTTTTATTTAAATGGTTTGAATTTTGACAATGAAAATGATGGTGATTAGTGAATAAAATTTTTTACTTAATATATTAGTTTTTTATATTTCTTTTTTTGGTGGAAAAGAAATGATGACGAACTTCAAAAGCTAGAATTTTGAAGATGACACATAAAGGCACATAGACACACACACATATATATATAACAACACAATAAGTGCATATATCTAGTTAGAATTTTGAACTAAAAATCATAGCTAAAAATTGAAGAAGTTTATTTATGTAGATCATGTGATGAATCTATATATTAAAGTTATATTTTGTTAATTTGAACTTGTCAAAACTTTAACATTCAATGTTTTCATAGCATATGATATAGTTTAACTCTTTAGATCCTACTATCTTCCATAAAATTAGTTATATATTGTTCTACACTCCATACTTTCAATAGATATTCACACACACACACATATATATGAATATATATATATCTTTTCTATTTATTTTTCACTATATAAAAAAACTTACAATACATTATACGATATGATACGCGATATAGAAAAATAGAAAAGCAATATACGATACATTTTACGAGTTAACAACTATGATCCAACTTACATATGACCCCCTTTTCGACACATTTCATCTTAGAGTCAATGGCTTTATTTGCAATAAGAATTGTATCCAGAATTTGCCTACCCTCCACAAAAGCGTGTTGGAAAGCTAATATCATTAGGTATAGTAATGAGTTCATTTGCAGTCAGAGATACATCTCTAACTGTTAGGTATAACATCTTTCTAATTACTAGTGCACCATTGACATAACTCCAGGTTACATGAAGCATGAAGCCATTTTTGTTCCACTCATCTCAAATCAACAAAGCCTTCTTAGTTATTGCAACTATAGTTGCAGTATTACTTCCTTTCACAAATGAGACAATGGCACTGTGACCATATCACCTAAGGAGATGATCCAAATCAACTTTCCAGCACCTTGAACTTCAGTTCATAAGCAATTTAAATAACTTTAATCTCCTGAGAGAGGCACTTCTTCTTATGGATGATTGCACCCAAAATGCTAGTAGCATTAAGAAATCATGGAAATCAAATGCAATCAATAGTGACCAAGAAAAGTTGTAGCAAGGAAAACAATGCTGTCAGTGGTACTGAAGGTAATTCAGCAGTGGCAAATAAAATTCTTACCCTTCATAACAAAACCAATGTAACATGATAGAAACTTGATTTACAATAAAGTTGTAAAGTTCTTGTTCCCTCTACAGTATGAACTAAGCACCAAAAGGATACCTTGGTGTTTAGTCAAAGTTTATCCTTTTCATGTCTTCTATTGACATCTCCTCCAAGGTTAAATTAATTTCATCACCTATAAAAAGGATATAAAATGATTACTAAACCATCTAGGTGATATAATCACATTGATCTTATTAGCTCCACATTGTGAACTACACAACACAGCCACACATAAAAATAGACTAGATGAATGGACTGAGCAACATTTTGGCATTGCCAAGTAAAATGTGATTTCCTTTACATATGAAGACATTCCCAAGCAACAATACTTTACATGTTTAGACGCTGTTTGGTAAAACTACTGTTGTTAATGTATGGGCCCTAGACACATATGCCTTAATAGAAGTTTCTCTAAAGAAATCCTTAAAACATCCCCTCCTGCCTAAATAAAAGAAGTGATGGATTGACAAAATGGCATAAGAAGTAAGGCAGTAAATGCAATCCACAGCCTCAAAAATGAGATCAACAAATAATCCCAAAGTGCAATGCAACAACTAGAAAGCAAACTCTTTTCTTCTAATCGATTTCAATAAGAGAACTTGTAAATTACCTTCGAGCTGACAGCAAGAGTTGTTCAGCATCTTTGTACTTACTCCTTTCTATCAAAGAACAGGCAGTGTTGTATGCCAACTCAAAGCTGCTAGTAGCTTTAACTCTGAGGGCATCCAGCGTTCCTTGTACGTCAGAAGCTCTCCCAGCCGACACCAAACCAGCAACAAGGTTTATCTCTAACGACTCAATCTTGGATTTCTGAAGCTTCTGATAAATATCAATACAAGCATCCATTTTCCCTAAGCGATATAGAATCTGAGACTCCAACAACATGGCTGTGGAGCTTCCCTCTTGGCTTTTCAAGGATTCCAATGACTCATCTAACTTGTTTTGCCTGTACAAACAGTATGCCTGTTTCGAAATAAATGAAACAAAAGACATTAATGAGAGATTTATATATTTTCTAAAGTACCAAAAATACAAAACACTATGGGAAACCAATGTTTCTGCCAAGAACTGGTTTAGCACTTAAAACCAAAAGTTCACTGAGGAGAGACACAAAATTTCAAGAAAGAAAAACCCAACAGAACAGGCTAAGTGGCTGGGACTTGGAAAGCTTATAAAAATTTCAAACTAGGTTTGAGTTTCAATTTCCAGTTTTATCAATGGGTCGGATTCAACATTATGATTCCTTTTGAATTTCATTGGCAAGATTTGCCTATGTGCATGTTTTTCCTTCTCAAACTTTCCCATTGCAGTTTGTTCATGGTTTTGGATTCCAATGATAAATGTTCACATTTTTACATTTTTTGATTGTTTATTACTACTATAATTACCTTTTTTCCCTTTTAAAACCTTGTGACCAACCAAAGTCCGATATATACCAACAATCTGAAATAGAGATATTTGCACCAAGATTGTTCTGGTTTTTCCTCTCTCATTTTTGGTTCTTAGAACTGCATTCTTGTCTCCATCAAGCATGAACAGCTAGCTTTACTTTCCATCTCCAAATAAGTCATCTCCTTTTTATAACCCATCATGTGTCAACGTTCTGAATTAGGATTAGAAAGTCACATATCGGGTCCCAAACAAATTCAAGCAAGAGCAACATGTTTCCCACGAAACTGGTTAATAGTTGATAGAGAAAAAAAAATGAACACTTGGCCTTTAAGAAACAGAACTAAGCACAGCATTTTTTCCAATCCAAATGTTGCACACCATCCAATCAGCCCACTATTTTCCTAACTATCCTAATAAAATCAAATGACTTAATGTTCTCCAATTCATATATATTTCTCTTCCGAATATTTGATTCATCCATCATATAACTTCAAATAAAATGAGGTTTGAATCGACTGACGAACAAAATCAGAGCTCGAAACTTTACCTTGAAGAAACTGAGATCAATCGGAAGCCTCTGCGAAGCTTGAATAGTCGATAACGCGTCATCAATTCTATCTTCTTTGATCAAGGCCACAACCTTGCACCGAATCGCGTCCTCATCGGAGGGCGCAACCAAGAGAATCTGATCTGCAAATAAACGTGAAAACACAAGACAGTCATCAGATAATTAGATGCAAATTGAAGAAATTGACACCCGATAAGAAGGAATATGTGATAACAGACTCTGATCTGCGACTTTGACGGCCTGGTCGAATTGGGACCGCTGGATGTGGAGGTTGAGAGACGTGAAGAGGTCTTCGATGGGAGGTGGGGGCTGTGACGACGACGAAGCCGTGGGCTTTGGCTTGGGCTTGGGCGCCATGGAGATCTTCGCGATGAAACGGTCGGAGAGTGGAGGTAGTGAAATAGGTTTTGCAGAGCCCTAGAGAAATGATAGAGACTGGGACTGGGAGGACCAACCTGCTTAGAGACTAAAATTAGGGCTGCGATGAATGAGACAAGATGGATCAAATAAACAAATTTCTCACCAAAGAAAAGAGCCAGAGCCTGTATCATCAGCCCGACTCAAAATCAAAATCAAATTCAAATTCAATGAAATAAAAACCAAACAAAAAATGGTTATTTGATTAAAACTTTCATTTGTTGGAAATATAGCCCTTCATTCCTTTCTTGGTCACATTTTGACTATAATGCCCTTATTAGCTTTTTTTTGTAAAAATAATTAATTTATATATATTCAAAATAATTAAGAATATTTATTTGAAAAATAAATTGTAAAACATTGAAGAGGTTAAAATTACAAATATGAGAATTATTTTTCCTTTTTTAACCAATTAATTCAACAAAAAATCTAGGCAACATATTTGTTATATATATGTTTAAATTATTAAATATGATTTGTTTGACAAATTTTATTTCCTAAAATTGTAACAGATAAAAAAAAAAAGTTATTAATCACTTTTAAATAACATTTCTTAGACATAATATTCCTAAATTTTTACAAAACTAAAATAATAATCCAATAATGAAAATTAATATATATATATATATCAAGTCTTAATTTAAAAAAAAAACTTTATTTTTAATTTAAATAATTATTTAAATTTCTAAATCAATATATCTTTATTTATAATTCTATATAAATAACAAAAATATTTCAGAAAGTAGAGAAAAGACTTTGGTAGAATTTTTATAAGATGAATAAGATAATTATATATATATATATATATATATATATATATATATATATATATATATATATATTAAAAAACTTTTAAGTATTTGTGTTTAAAAATATTTTGTGGCATCATGAAAAATTCTATACATATGTTATTATTTATTGAAGCCAATTGTGGCGGTGAGTATGATCTAATTAAATATGGTTTGTTTGATAATATTATTATGTCACATGTATTAACTAAATTTTATGCGAAAATAATTACTTTGAAAAATCAATTTTGAATGCATAAAATAAAATGGATATAAAGGATAAGGAAATGACAAAATAATAATTATATTTTTGCCCTAATCACTTATGAATTGTTGAGTCAAGGTCTTCAACTCACTACTCTTATATGATAGATATAAATTATCTAAACATGCTTATAACAATCCTTAAATAGCAATTAGATCATAAGTAAAATTGAAAACATATTGAAAACGTACCTTCCGCCATTGCCATTCTTATAGATTAAAAATAGTATCTTCAATTTTTCAAGTTTCAAATACTTTTAAACCTTTCTCAACCTCTTCTTAAATGGTGTTTTTAAGACCGAAAGAGATTGAAGGCTTAGAGGACCCAACCCATTAGTGTGTTTTGTCCCTTTTTAAAGATTATCTTCATCACCAAGTCTACTTTGAACGTGCACAAAACATGGGGTAGTGATGCGAACATGGTTCCGAACGTTAATCCTCGTTCCTAAATTGATGGAATGAATGTGGACCACATTCCGAATCACGTTTTCGGTTTGTCACCGAAGATCTAAAAGAAACAAAATCCCAATATTCTCCCACTTGGTTCATATATTCCATCATTCACCATAGCAAGAAACAAAACACATGAATCATGGCAATAGGTCTTCTAAAATCAAGTATTATCTTCCATGTATCACAATGCATCATGTCTCTTAAACACTAGCCCATATAACTTAATGAATAAACCCTATGTTTATTATAGGTCCAAACATTAATGATATTTCTCAATAAATGAATAAAAGTGTACACAAAGAAAATCAAATATGAGAAAACATCACAAATAGAGTTTCATTGAAAATAACATTCATTCTTACAAAAAAAAAAATCACACAAAGGAACCAAGTCTCAATCTATCTACATGATCCTTAAATTTCAATGGTGGCATGCCTTTAGTCAAAGGATCAACAATCATCAATTCAGTGCTAACGTGTTCAATAACTACTATTTTCTCTTTAACACGTTATCTTATAGCTAAATACTTGATATTGATGTGCTTGTTTTGACTACTGCTTTTGTTGTTCTTAGCCATAAAAACTGCAGTTGAATTGTCACAATATATCTTCAATGACCTGGAAATTGAATCCACAACTCTAAGCCCAAAAATGAAACTCTTTAACCATACACCATGTGAGGTAACCTCAAAACAAGACATGAACTCAACCTCCATAGTGGAAGTTGCAATCAAAGTCTGTTTTGTGCTTCTCTAAGAAACAACTTCACCGACTAGCATAAACACATATCTTAAAGTTGATTTCCGCGAATCAATGTAGTCAACGTAGTCCGAATCAAAGTAGTCAATCATTTCCAAATTATCAGTTCGTCTATACATAAGCATGTAGTCTTTGGTCCCCTGAAGATACCTCATCACCTTCTTTGCAACTTTCCAATGGTCTATACCTGGATTACTCTGATATCTTCCTAACATCCCAACAACAAATGCAATGTTAGGTCTTGTGCAGGCCTAAGCATACATCAAGCTTCCAACATCAGAAGCATAATGAATATTCTTCATTTGTTTCCGCTCAAGATCATTATTCGGGCATTGGTCTAAATTGAACCTATCGCCCTTCACAATGGGAACTATACTAGGTGACCAATCCTTCATCCGAAATCTCTCTAAAACCTTGTTAATATAGGTTTCTTAAGACAAAACCAAAATGTCTTAAAATTTGTCTCTATGTATCTTGATGTTAATCACATAAGTCGCATCACCCCATATCCTTCATGTCAATGTTTTCAAAGAGAAATTGTTTCACCTAATGTAGCAAACCCTTATCATTGGTTGCAAATAAAATATCATCCACATACAAAACAAGGAAACAAATCTTACTCCCACTGACTTTCTGATATATACATTGATCCATAATGTTCTCCACGAAACCAAATGAAGAGATAACATCATGAAACTTCAAATACCACTAACGGGATGCTTGTTTCAACCCATATATGGATTTCTTAAGCTTGCATACCAGATACTCACCACCACTAGAGGAAAATCCTTATGGTTGTTTCATGTAAATCTCTTCCTCTAGATTTCCATTGAGAAATGGCGTTTTCACATCCATTTGTTGCAACTCTAAGTCAAAATGTGCAACTAATGTCATAATTGTTAGTAATTTGAGGCTAATCCAAACTATGGTAATCACCCTAGAGGAGGAGGAGGGGGGTGGGAGGGTAAATAGGGTGATGGTCTCTTTTTCACAAATTTAAACCATGCAAAAATAAGAGACAATTATATGCAAGTATATAATAAACAAAATAAAGACAATTGCATATAATTTAAAAGAGTTAGGGAAGAGAAAGTGCAAACACGAGAGTTTATAGTGGTTCGGCACTTCTTTGCCTACGTCCACTCTCCTCAACCTCCTAACCGAGTGAGGGTTCCACTATCTTGAAGCTTCAACCAAACTTCCAATCTCTTTATAATTGGATTATGGTTCCAATCCACCCTCTTGGACTTTTGGCTCCAAGCACCCTTTACACTTCTTCAAGAGATATCCCTCTCTTGAACAACCTCTCAAGTGATACCACTCACTTGAGAAAATTCCTCACGAAGGTATACAAATAATGATCTCACAAAAATCCTAGTAATAGAACTTTAGGCTCAAAGATACAAGAAAAACTAGGATTGAATGGTGCACTAAAGATATGCAAGTTATGAAACAATGGTGCACTAAAAAACACTCTTCCAAGGCTCAAATATAATTAAGAATGATTTGGGAAGGTTAAACTTATTGAAACAATGAAGATTGAAGCCTTTTTATAGAAGAAAAAAAACAAACTAGCCGTTGGGGGTTCGTCCGATCGAGCTAGGGGTCAACCGGTTGACTAGCCGTTAGCATTTAATGCTTGGAAAGTGACCGTTGGACCTCAACCGGACCTCGACCGGTTGAGGTTCAACCTTGACCAGGAAGAAAAGGCCACTGGGAGAGAGAAAAACTTTTTAGCCTCCCTCAACCGGTCCTCGATCGGACGAAGACAACCGGTCGACTAGTTGAACCGGTTGAGCCATTTTTTTGGCTCAACACCCAATCTTTTTCAACTTAAAACCTTTTAACACAAGTTTGAAAATCATTTAACACAAGGTTTTAGTTGAAAACATGAAATCATCCAATTCTTAAGATATTTAAAACAATATTACTCTTGGATGATTTTGGTGCATAAATAAAGAATGAAATGCATGAAAGTCCTAGTGCACCAACAACCTTACAAAAAGATCTTCTGAAGCTTTGGTCTTGAAAAACTCTTCTCTTTGAGGTGGTTTTCTTCTTCATGATTTCTCATTGGCTTGATTTGTCTTCGTGATTGCCACTTTGGAAATCGTCTTGCCTAATCACACTTGAAATATGATCATTAGTTTTAAACCTTATTTTGTTATCATCAAAATCAAGATTAACCAAACCTTGGTTTCACAATAATATACGAAGAGAATATTCTTAGATACAGGAGAAAAAGTCTCATTGTAGTCAATTCATTCCTTTTTAGTGAATCCTTTAGCAACGAGTCTTACTTTATGTCTTTCAATGTTGCCCAATGAATCCTTTTTTGTCTTGAAGACCCATTTACATCCAATGGATTTTGCATCATCGGGCGACTCAACAAGATTCCAGACTCCATTAGATACCACAAAATTTATCTCATTTTTCATAACATCATACCATAAATTTGACTCTTTGCAACTTATGGCTTGTGAAAACGTTTCAAGATCATTTTCAGCTCCAATGTTGTAGTCCAATTTTTGTATATACACAACATAATCACTAGGTATTGTTGTTTTTCTTGCTATGGTAGATCTCCTTAATGTTGTATCAATATTTTCCTGAGGATCATGTTTCTCAACTGGTTGTTCAACAATTTTTAGCGAATCTAGATACAACAATTCTAATGTTGTGAGATGGACAATAGAATCTATACCCTTTAAACCTTTCGACATATCCAATGAAATATGCACTAATGGTCCTTGGGTTTAGTTTTTTCTTTTGTGGGTTGTAAACTCTTACTTCAGATGGGCATCCCCAAACACGTATATGTCGCAAACTCGGTTTCCAACCTTGCCATAATTCAAATGGCGTCTTGGGGACAACCTTTGTTGGAACTCGATTCAATATATACATTGTCGTTTTAAGAGCTTCGGTCCACAAGGATTCAGGAAGCTTAGAGTGGCTATGCATACTCTTAACCATGTCCATTAATGTTCAGTTTCTTATTTTAGCCACACCATTCTGGCATGGGGAACCAGACATGGTGTATTGAGCAACTATCACATACTCTTAAAGAAACTTCGCAAATGGACCAGGTGCTTGTCCATCCTCGGTGTATCTACCATAATATTCTTCACCTCTATCCGTTCTCACAATCTTTATTTGTTTTCCGCATTGTTTCTCTACTTCAGTCTTAAAAACTTTAAAGGCACCCAATGCTTCATTCTTGTTATGAAGTAAGAAGATATACATCTATCGTATGTAATCATCTACGAAGGAGATGAAGTATTTTGGACCATACGCGTCCATGTCTGGACAACAAATATCTGAATGTGTGATCTCTAATATGTTTGTGCTCCTCTTGACACACTTCTTAGACTTGTTGGT
This sequence comes from Vitis riparia, assembly GCF_004353265.1. Lineage (NCBI taxonomy): Eukaryota > Viridiplantae > Streptophyta > Magnoliopsida > Vitales > Vitaceae > Vitis > Vitis riparia. The sequence continues at coordinate 18,948,529 of NC_048431.1, forward strand.
CCACTTTCCCTTAATGCAATCCACAAAAGTGTGAAAATCAGTAAAATTTAAAATACTGAGTACTCCATCATTTACTAATTTCTTAACTCTCTATATGGAGATATGTCCCAATCTCCGGTGCCACGACATAAAGTAATCTTCACTCATAACACATCATTTTGTACCAGTATAAACATGCATAGTGTTATGAATGGTATCGTTTTGCAAATTGATAGAGAAAAGACCATTAGACAATATACCATTTCCAACAAGATTAGATTTATAAAACAAACTGAAAGATATCTCATAAAAACTAAATTAATAACCCAAAGGTATAACTCTTGAAACTGAAATCAAATTCCTAGAGAAACTTGAAACATAAAATGTCTTTTCCAAATTTAAAATAAAACCACTACTTAAAACTAAATTGCATGTTCCAACAGCCTTCATATGTGAATGCATCTTGTTTCCTGAATAAATGCATTGGTCACTTGGCATTGGCTTCCTTAGGTTTCGCATACCCTGCAAGGTATTCAAAACATGGATTGTAGAACCAGAATCAATCCACCATATGTTATAAATAACATCAACCGTATTAGATTCATAACAAACAAATGAGATTGGTTTACCTTTCTTCTCAAGCCATTTCTAGAATTTGGTGCAATCCTTCTTCATGTGCCCCTTCTTCTTGCAAAAGAAGTACCTATTGGCCTTCTTGATTCCACCTTGGGACAGTATTTTACCTTTCCCTTTATTTTTGGCTTGATTATGATCCTTTCCTTTCATTGCCATTAATGCACTCTCACTCAATTCCATTTTCAGCCTTCTTTCCTCTTGAACACACATGGTCAGAAGCTTATTAATTGATCACTTATCCTTGTGTGTGTTGTAAGAAATTTTGAAGGGTCCATATTGTTGTGGAAGAGTGTTCAAAATAAAGTGCACAAGGAAGGAGTCAAACATTTCAACCTCAAGTGTCTTCAATTGTATCGCAATGTCTCTCATTTGCATTATGTGCTCTCGCACACCACTCACATTGGTAAGCCTTAAGGATGAAAACTTCATTATCAGGGTGTTGGCAAGTGTCTTATCTGAAGTCACAAATTGCTCATCAATAACCTTCAGTAATGCTTTGACATTGTCGTGTTGATAGACAGAACCACGAATACCATTAGAGATTTTGGTCTTTATGAACATCAGACTAAGGCAATTTGATTGCTCCCATTGTTCATAAAGAGCCTTTTTAGCTGTAGTGTTGGTGTCAGTAATGGTTGACTTGTCTTTCCTAATAGCATAATCAATGTCCATGCACCCCAAATGAAGGAAAATTCTCTCATTCCAAACCTTATAGTTATCACCTTTCAATACGGAAATGTCACATTTTATATTAGAAAAATTCATAGGTTGCATGACAACACAAAAATTAAACATACATGCGTATAATTCAAATTTGAGACTAATAAGCATATATCATGTTTTACCAATGTAACTCATGTTCCAAAATTATGGATCCAGTGACATAAAACTTATATATGGGCTAAAGTTCTAATTCAATTAGATCTATGTAAAACCTTATGATAAAACTATTAAATTATGTTCTCTTTCCTAATTCATGTGGGTAATTTAGAAATATAATTTGATATTCCATCCTAATTAATCATACAAATATAATAAAAAAATTCCTATGGGATAAAATTTTATTATATCAAATATAATTAATTATCCGTAATGTCATTTTTCTATATGTGATCCTAAAACACTTAACACATAATTTTGCATAATTAAAGATGTTGTGGCTACTCCTTAATTAATTAAAATTGTATGGATCACTTGATATTTAATTAATTCACAAGAAAAGCTTATATAAATTGCATGAAACCATAAGTAATATGTATACAAAACTCAATATTAATGTACTAATATTATTCAACTCAATATTGCATGTATAATAAAACAATATATCACACACACAAAATTGTGAAATAAATATTATAAGCACATAAGTATCTTAAATTAAATCCATAAAGTGCCTTTAAGAATCAATTTAATGTGCAAAATTTTTAACTTAATGTTATATGAATAATAAACCATAAAAATATACATACAACTAACAAAAATAAATAATTTAGCACATAAAATATCCATAAAGGAACCCATAAATTAACATATCTTAAAACACTAAATTTTATGAATTTCCAAAATAAAAAATAAAAAAATATGATTGTTGCTAGGAGGAGAATTTGGGTAGTGGTTAAAGTAAGGCAAGGCTAAGACCAACTAGGCTACTACCATTTTCCCTATTTCTTTTTTATTTATTTCTTCCTTGTTTACAATCAAAATGACAAACCCATGTAGTTTGTCTTCTACCTTCAATTGGGTTTGTTTGACCCATTTGCGACTTGAAATGAAACTCGACGATTTCCATGTATTCTAGACAACAAATTGACGATTTAAAACACTGAAATGTTAGAAGTCTCATCTTCTAATGATTTCTAACCATTTTTTTTTAATTAAAAACTTCAAAAAAAAAAAAAACCATAAACTTCAAAAATACCAAAACTCATTGTATTTTTTTAATTAAAAACGCAGATTGTGAAAACGAATAAGGCAAAGACATACAATTGCTCTGATACCAAATGATAGACATAAATTATCTAAGCATGCTCATAACAATCTTTAAATAGCAATTAGATCATAAGCGGAATTGAAAATGTACCTCTCGTCATTGCCATTCTTATAGGTTAAAAACAGTGTTTTCAATTTTTAAAGTTTCAAGTACTTCTAAACCTTTCTCAACCTCTTCTTAGATGGTGTTTTTAAGACTGAAAGAGATTGAAGGCTTAGGGGACCTGACCCATTAGTGTTCTATCCATTTTTAAAGACTTTCTCCATCACTAAGTCTACTTCGAGTGTGCACAGAACATGGGATAGTGATACGAACGTGGTTCCGAACGTTAATCCTCGTTCTTGAATTGATGGAATGAATGTGGACCACATTCTGAATCATGTCTTTGGTTTGTTACCGAAGATTTAGGAGAAACAAAATCCCAAGTGGATGAGTTATGAATTGTTGAGTCAAAGTTTTCAACTCACTACTCTTATATAGTGGATGAGTCAATTATGAGGTGTATGTTGTTATAAGCAAGACAATTAAATTAGAATGTGGCTTGGGACTTTAACTTTATAAAAAAAAATTATAACTCTTAGTCTTCTCATCAAATACTACATGAGATTCATACTCATTATTTAAAAACCATATATTCAAATTAATGGATAATAATGAGTTATCAACTTGAATGCATTCATGTAATTACATAATTACACTTTTCATTCTTCCTCTATTACCCATAAACTAAATCTCATAATGAAGAAATTAAATCTCATAATGATGGAGTTATAAAAATTGTAACATCATATTCATATAAATGAAATTTTTTCTAATTTCCCAAATGTCAATATGAATATGTTCTAAAAATTTAGTGGTCCTTAAGGCACCCTTTTTATTAACTTTAATGTATTTTCCTTTGATGCATTCAATACAAATATTAAAATTAGAAAAAACAAGTGAAGTTAAAATTTCATATTTAACAAGACATTTCATCATTTCTTTTCAAATGTGACCCAATCGCTTATGTCACAATGTAGATGAATTTTCATTCACTCAATCTTGTCTTTTTAGAGAATTCATGTACATGAGAAGATAAAAGAGACTATGGATATTTGCAATTTACTTAGTTTATTGCTTGTAAAGTATTCTTGCAATGAATTTGTTGTGTGAACTCTTGCACCAGTATCAATCCACCAAGAGTTTGGTCGTATATCAATTAAATAGGATCCATAAAACACCAAGCATGGAGTTTTACCTTTCTTTTCCAATTGAGCCATAAAAATCAAAACAATCTTTCTTTTGGAACATTTATTGTAGCACAAGTGTCATTGTATCTTATTTTCGTCCTTTTGCCCATTGTGAAATGCATCATTACCTCACTTTTTTTTCTTTTCCTTGTCTTTCTTAAATGATTTTTTACTTGGACTCATAATAGTAAGATGAGTCATAATCAGCTTTTCCACTTTAAGCGTCTCTTCTTCGTAACACACATGACAATTAGTTCGCTCATTTTCCACTTATTCTTTTGGATATTATAATTAATTTTGAAATGACCAAATTATGAAAGACGGGAATCCATTATGAAGTGAACAAGAAAACCTTTAAAAATTGTCATATCCATTCATTTCAATTGAGAAGCCATATCACTTCTCTTCATAATGTACTCACGTACACCACTATGATCATTATTGAAAGGTGAATCTTAATAATATACCACACCTAGAGGGAAGGTGAACAGGTGTTGTTGAACTATAAAAAAAAAAAATTCCCAACAAAGATTACCTAACCATAAAATGCACAAGCAAGTATGTATGCACTAACACTCTCCCAATAATTTATAAATGCAATTTACATGCAAATGCTTTAACACTCCTCAAAATTAATTCAAAAGAACAATTATCTCTTTAACTCATTTCAATTTACTACAATATATCATTAACCAAAATGAACATAAAAATTATTAAAGATATTCCATGGATAATCACACTTTTAGCTCATATTTATTTCATTCAACATATATGCCTAAGTAACCAATGATATCAAAAATTGAAAATAAATCAAATAGTAAAGTGAGAGAAAGAGGCAATTGACATTGGATTTTAATGTGGAAAACCTCCAAAGAGATAAAAAATCATGGGCCTATAATCGATAGAAAACATCCACTATGAAGAATAAAAAACTGAATACAAAGTTTTACCTAGCTCAAGTCAACCAATCATTCTCGGACCGCTTGACTAGTACCTTTCACTTTCAGTTTCTCACTTTCTTCTTCTGGAGCACGCTTGGACTCCACACCAAGCTTGATCTTGGCTTTTTCTTGAATCCATGCAAGAAGAAATTGAGTTTTTATACAAACCCAAATAGAATGAGAAATGAATGTTTAAGGAATCAACCCATTTTTCTTTTCAGAAAATCCATATAAAAGTTTTCTTGGAAAACTTGGATGAGATTTTCTTAGTATGCAAACAACCTCAAAATGTTTAAGAATGAGGAGTTTTTTCTCATGACTATTGTAGTCTTTATCTATAGAAATTGGAGAAGTTCGTATTTAAAAGGGAAACGAAGCCCTTAATATGATGGTTGAAAACTGATATAAAAAATGGGTTATTTGGATCGATCTACTCTTACACTTGGATCAATTTAAAAACAGGGAAACTTACAACTTTTAACAAAAATCATTTCTTCCAACTTCTTTACCACTTTTTAAAATAATTCAAGGCAAAAAAAAAAAAAAAAAAAAAAAACATGTTGAAAAACAAGGTTGATTCAAATTCATTTAACACACACTCGGCTACATACCTCGGCCTCTTAACAAATCCAAAGTCTTTAATCTTCAAAGGTCAAGTAGTCGGAAGAAGGATTGAAAAATCGAGTTAGGGGACATTTCAAAATTTTGTTTAGAATTGTCAACCTAGCTAAACATTCTCAATTATATTTCATTGTTATTGTTTTGTTTTAATCATAAGAGTACTTGCAAAAGATTTGTAAGTTCCTAAGAGTTGTTCTTCAACTGATTTAATATAGTTCATTGCATTATTTGAATATGGGACTATTCCACGAATTGTAAAAGTGATCGAAACTTTCATAATCATTAGACTAATGTGATTAAAACACTTACATTTTTCATATAAAGTCTTTTGTTCATTAGTGTTTTCAGAAGTAGGCTTTGTGGGTGTAGGTTTTCTTAAAGCATAGTCTAAATCCATACAATCAGGAACAATTCCAATTTATTCCTTCCATTTTTTAAAGTTTGCCCCTTTTAATTGTTCAATACTAAACAAATAACCTGTAATAACAGTAGGATTCATTGTTATAAAATAAAATTTAATTCAAAAATAAGATTATTTATCTATCATGACAATATTTAACACCACACTGTACAATAATCTAAGTACAATAAAAAAAGTTAGTTAGATATCATATTAATCATAAATATAAGAGATCATATCATAGTTTTTTCATTGGACCAAACTACAATCACATAATATGAAAAGTATAATATTATAATCCTTTTGTTGAATTGAATTATAATAATTTATAAATTATATACATATGATATAATTATTAAAATAAAAAGTATTAAAATGTAACGATGTTTAATATCCTTGGGTAAAAACTTCATTAACCTTTTATTATTTAGTTTTTATCATATAATCAAACATAGTGATAATCCTCCATTAGGTTGATTAATACTTGTTTCACAAGTTCAATGATCAACTACAAACAAACAAGTAAATAAACATACATACTAGATAAAATTATCTCTTGGAATTTCCATGATCACATATTTAAATTACTAATCATATTTTTTCCCCATAAAATCATGCAATAGATATGATTAAAATTATGAAACATTAAAAATGTATGTTTGATACATCGTTCACATGCATTACATCATTATATATTTTAGTTGTCCATAAGATCAAGCAATAACTAAAATTTGAAAAATATGTTTTATGATCCAAAATTGGTTAGCTCTTATACCAATTGTTAACTAAACTTCATGCAGAAATAATTATTTTGGAAAATCAATTTTAAATGCATAAAACATAATAGATATAAGCATAGTTGTGAAAGACATGCCTAGGTGCAAGACGGTGTGACACAAACCATCGGTGCCTCACCTTAATCCAAGTGATGCTTGTTGAAGGAGGCACGACTTAGGCGTGCAAGGCACTCGCCTTCGGTCAGGCACAAAGCCCTGGGAAAATGTACACTTTTTCTTCTCATTTCTCTTTTCTTCTTTTATGTTCTTCCTCCACAAACCTTGAACGAGTTGCAGAGGTGGAACAAAGAGCCCTAATCTAGTTTTTTTTTTTTTAATTAGTTCAAAAAGTAGTTTTTTGAGTTGCAATTTATTTTAAAGAAAACGGGGCCAAAATGACATCGTTTTAACCTCCTTCTCTTTAAAACATCTACAACCCAAAATGCTGAATTTTGGTTTAACAAAATTTTTAAAAAAAGGGCCCAACCCATAATAAGGTTTTAACCCAACAATTTTTTTTTTTTTTAAAAAAGGTCCAGTCCAAATTAAGGCTTAAAAAAAAGGGCCCAACAATTTTTGACCCAACAAAAATTTGAAAAAAAAAAAACTCAACCTAGATTAGGGCTCATTGTCTCATGCGTACAGAAAAAAAAAAAAAAAAAAGCCATCGAGTAGAGGAAGAAGAGAAAAATAAGAAGAAGTAGCAGCGTACCTTTTCAGATGTACTATATAAAATTATATATGTAAACTAGGATGCGCCTCACTTCACTAAAGCCCGCGCCTTAAGCCCCATGAGGACTTTGCGCCTTGGTGCACCTTGAGTCTTTTAACACTATGAATATAAGGAATAAAGAAATGAAAAAATAATTGTTAGCCCAAGGGTTCTCCTAATCGGGTTTTGATGATAACAAACCATGGTTAAGTAACTAATTGGTTTAATGTTTAAGAATCTCAGGTATAAACTCGAAAAATCATCAAAGGATCAAATGGATATAAGATCGAGACGCTTGGAAGACTTGAGATCATAGGAAACTAATGTAAGATGAATGCATGAGTGCACTTAGGATTTTCATATGTTTTCATGCATCTTAGAAAACTTGGTTTATTCTTTAAAACGTCGACTTCATTAAAACCCGAGTTTTTAACTAAATTACCTTAGACAAAATGTTTCAAAATTGGCTTAATAATTTACCTAAAGACCTTGCCTAAGTGTTAGAAAAGAAAGGAATAAAAAAATAGGTTTTTCGAGGCCAAAAAGGCTCAACCGGTCAACCGGTTGAGGAACCGGTCGACCGGTTTGGGTCATCCGGTCGAGGACCGGTCGAGGAAGGTTAAAAACCTTCTCTCTCTCCCAATAGCCTTCTCTTCCCGGTCGAGGTCCGATTGAGGCAACAGTAACTTGTCATGCATTAAATGCTCCAACGGCTAGTGAATCGGTCGACCCCTAGCTCGATCGGACGAGGTTGCCTTTTGCTGATTTTGACTCCCGAGCTAGAAACTTATAAATTGAGAGCTCCACTTCATTTATTGACAAGAGAACAATTGCATTCAAAGCCTACCTACCTGTTCTTGATCAAAAAGCTCTCATTTATTTCATAGTGCATTAAATCACCACTTGCATGTCCTTTAGTGCACTCTTGTTGTCATCCTAACTTTGCCTTGTATTTGAGCCATCTTTAAGTTAGGTTGAGTGAGTATATTTTGTAACAATCTGAGTGTTAAAGCCTTCAAGAGGGTTGAATCTTGAAGAGGTTGTGTAAGAGCCCATTAGAGCCGGAATCCAAGTGTAAGACGATTGGAAGCTTGGTTGAAGCTTCAAGTTAGTGGAACCCTCACTCGGTTAGGAGGTTGAGGAGAGTAAACGTAGGCAAGGAAGTGCCGAACCACTATAAACCCGAGTTTGAATTCTCTCAACTCTATCTCTTTACTTTGCTTATATTTTGTTTAATTTTGTTGTAATTGAAAAGATTTTAAAAACCCAATTCACCCTCACTTTTTGGTGTTTTTCTTAACTAAACATAGCCTTTGTTTTCTCAATAATGATTATATTATGTCTTGATCCATGATACAAACAACACTTCTTATGTGAGATTGAGTCACCTTGTGAATTGTTGGGTCAATGTTCTTCAACTCACTACTCTTATATAGTGGACAAGTCATTTGTGTGGTGCATGTTTTTATAAGCAAAACAACTAGAAGCGGAACAATGAAAGTCTAGCTTGGAACTTTAACCTTATAAAAGAGATTTATAAGGTTACAAACTTGAATGCATTCATATAATTGTATAGGTTATACTTTTCCATATTCCTTCATTACTCATAAACTTCATACATAAATTAAATCTCATAATGATGAGGTTACAAAAGTTGTAACACCATGTTCATATAAATGAAAACTTTTCTAATTCCCTATTTCTAATTTTAGTAATTTGGATGTCCAATGAATTGACTTACCTACCTATAAATCGATACTCTTAAATAATATTTATCAATCCATTACACAAATATAATTATGAATAACCACACACCATAGGAAAAATGCGAACAACATGTACCTTTTTCTTTTAGGTTATGTTTGGTTCTCCAAAAATAATAAAGAAAAAAAAATTATTAAGAAAAATTAATATCTAATGTTTGGTTGTACCATGGAAAATCCGAAACAAAATAAAAAATTTAAAATGACTTAATCTTTAATATATATTTATATTGAAAGATTCACTAAAATGAATTTGAATTAACATATAAAAATATTTTATTGAATTTAAAATTATTATTTTTTATTTTCATTCACTTTTTATTTTCTTCTATTTTTTCTCCTTATTTTTTCCCCTTATATTTTCATTCACATGCAAAAAAGGTATTTCGTGACATTAAATAAAAGAAATGACAATTTAGTAAATATTTGAAAATATATATAAAAAAAAGAGTAACAACAAAAATGCATCGGGGCTTTTATTATAAAGTATAGAAAAGGTGTTTTGTTACACATTTAAAAAAAAACATAAATGAAATTGAGTAAGTCAAATTTATAAATTTAAATTTAATATATTTACGGAAAATAATTAGGATATTTTATGCATTTTTAAGTCAAAAGTAATGAGAATATATGATATAAATATCTTTTAATGATATAAGTGTTATCTTTGACTTAAATAGATATTAACTCTCATCTCGATATGAAATTTTAATTATTTTTATAAATAATTTTTTTATACGACTATACATTTTTTTTCCTAGAATCACTCTTATTATAAAAAATTTACACTTATTAAAGTTTCTACTTAATTTTTAATTAGTATTTAATAGATAGAATAAATTAATTATAATTATTTTATTTTTAAATTTTATTTAATTGATTACCAAAAATATAGTAACTATCATGATAATTTTTTTAATAATTGTTTTTCTATATCATATATATATTAATTAAATATAAAAATAAAAATGTTAAAAAAATCATATATATATATATTATTTATTTTATATAATTAAATACATTTGAATGAAATAAATCATTATTTTAATATTAATTCAATATATCTTTCTCCATTTATTTTCTAATTTTATTTCATTTAACATACTTTAAATAAAATACATAAATTTATAAATAATTTTATCATTTATTCTATTTTTGAGATTTCAAATTTTTTTCCCAAATTTTCCTTTCACCAATTTTCAAAGTTCAGATTTGCTGGCAAGGAGTGGGCCGGCCCATTTAAAAGCCACTGTCCAAATGGGAGGTCAACATTTTTCCTCACTAGTTTCCCTCGCATTTGTCTGTTTGGTGAGCGAGAAAATCAGTCCAACAACCACAAGAAGAAAGAAAGAGTGAGAAAATGGTGAGAGAAAAGAAAGACAGAAGATACAACCTACTCGCTCTCACTGGATCCGCTGCTCTTCTCGCACTTGCCATAAACCTCGCAATCTCCGCCGTCAACGCCCACACCAAGAAAAGAAAACGCAGAGGTCTTTTTTTCTTTTTTTTCCCCGAAATTTATTTTCTTCCAAACACGTCCAGCTTTTGTATCGTTCACCCGCCCTTTCTTTTCAATGTTTTCCTTGATTGCATGTGTTGATGTTGAATTGCACCAGATCTTGCTGGTTCTAACGTGCGTGTGAATCTTTCGGCACCTGAGATTCTCCAATTGGCGAACAGCTTTATCTCCAAGTCGAAGGCCGCGCATGATGCGGTTGGTTCAGTTCCTCTTGATAAGGTAATGCGAGTTCAGTGTTACTTTTTGTGTGAGTTATTTTCACGGTGTGGGAATATCAAACTTTTATTACTTCTTGATTCATTTGATTATTAGTCGTTTTTGTTAGGGTTTCAATTAATGTTGCGAGAATGGAGCCAAATTCTCAATAATGTACTGGCTTTCTGCCTGAATTTGTTATTGATTCACTGGAACTTAAGTTAGAAAAATAGTGCTACTTTTAGCATTCTGGAAGGAAGGTTTGTTTTCTATTGCATTTTGTGCAAGCTGCGGTGTTATGATATTGAAGGTTGTGTGATTGTTTTTTTATTTTGATTTTGAAACTTATTTTGGATTTATCTGTGGCAATGTGGGCAATCATTGGTTGCTTCTTGATAGATATATGCTCGGTCTTGGGGCTGATTTTTTATCTGTTCTGCTAAAATTTACAGGCCACATATGCCAATGTTGTTTTGCCTCTGGCAGAGTTGGAGGCACAACAATTCCCACTGGTTCAATCTTGCATATTCCCAAAGTTGGTGTCGACTTCAGAGGAGGTACGCAAAGCGAGTGCTGAAGCAGAGCAGAGAATTGATTCTCATGTTTTGATGTGCAGGTTTCATTTCTTTCATTCAGTCAGTTTTTTCTCATGCAGAGTGTGGCTACCCTTTTCCTGAAATGGGAGTGTTTGTTTCATTTTCTTGCTTTCTTCTTTTTTTCTTAAATATTTAAAGATATGATAATATATGTAAAATGGAAAATGAAAGCTGGTCAGGGTGTCTGGTTGGTTGGAGTGAATGTTGGGATGTATGGTAGAGGCGCATGGTCTTGGGTTCAATTCCTGTGCTGGTTGAAGGCCTTGAATTACTCCGTGCTGGTTGTGACTGACATGGTTAGCAACCCAAGGTTGGGGTCCCTATAGAGAGTTTGAAGGGTTCAGTCATAGAATGTTATTGGTTATAAAAAAAATAAATGAAAAAAAGAATAATTTGGTACACATTTATTTGTGTAAACTTATTAAAGAATTTTGTTACTCTTATTATTTTTTTATTGGCCAAAGATTAATTTAAGTAAGTATTTCTTTTTAATAAGCCATGAATCAATTGGAAGAGTGGTAATTTGTGTATGGCTTACTATTTGAAAAACACATTATGACAATTTTTTTAAATGGATATCTTACAAAGCAACTCTATGGCCTGTGATGGATTTTGGATCTTTTTGAGACAATCTTGAAGTGAGGTAAATGGATGAGTGGAGATTGTCAAATATTTAGAGTGAGTTAGTAAGATGGTGATCACCGACAATCTGAATTGTGGTGCCCCAAAATGATGCAAAGGTGTTTTGTTTTATTAGAAATGCCATGAACTGTGGCATGTTCATGGCTAAATTAGAAAGAAAGAATTTAACTGCTGAAGTTAGTTCCAAATTGCTGGGAAAAGCTTGGGTTATGTTTTCTCATGCCAAAGAACCTTAAGGGTATTCCTGGAGAGTATCTCTTGTTGACTTATGTTAGGGAATGTTTGATGTTGTTAAATGTTCTTTCCATGCCAAGGTCATACTGTTTAAAGGCCAAAGATGTTTTGTGCTTATAGGAAAAAAGATTAACTTGTCATCTATTTTATTGAGTATGAATTTAACATTGTGATTTCTTATGCAAGATCAGTCAGCGTGAAGATGTATACCGTGTTGTCAAAGCTTTTGTTGCAAGAGGAGAATGGATAAGTCCTGAAGCTAACCGATATGTACAATGTTTGGTAAGGAAATCGTAGTGATTATACTATTTCTGGCAATGGATTTCTTGAATTTGTTCTTCAAATCTGCCAATTTGCAGAAAATGCTTGATTAGCATGTTTATTCTCTGTTTTTCTGTTTTTATTCCTATTCCCCCGTTTGGAAATTTGGGTTGGGACAAATTACTAAAATTCGTCCCTGCCCACAGATCAGTCAAGTTTTTCGCAAATTTACTTCATCTTTTACTAGTTAGTTGAGTTAGGGAAGTAGAATGGAGTTTTGTCTTTTTGCCTCCCAGAAAAGAGAATTTTGAGACTCAAAACTAATTATCTTTTCCCACATTTTCCTTCCAAACACTTAGAGGATTACTAAGAATGGTTTCCCTTCCTGACATCAGTTTCCATTTGATTTTTTTTTTTTTTGTAGGAAAATTTCTTCTCTAAGTTGCTAGATCAATTAACCATTAAAAAAAGATGATTTGGCATTATTATAGTTGCTGTTATTATTTTAATGTTTTAGTTTTCAAATTGGGGCAAAATAGTGAAAATAATTAACCTCATGTTGATAGCTTGCTGCCTTAGAGACGCATGTATCGATCATTGAGGCAAATAGGAAAAATGATAAAATGGAAAAAGAAAATAGTAATTGCTTACTTATTTGAAAGTTGAAATATTCATATCTCTCTCTTCTCATGCATTTCACTTCTCTAACATTTTATCTTGAGGTCTTTAATTGATACTGCTATTCTATGGGGAGCCTGGAACCTACAATTTTTTCAGTAGAATGACCCTGCTTCAATTCCTTATTTGCTGACAGAACAACCATTACTATGCTTGTAAATATCATATTTCTGCATTTGAAAAGCTTTCAAATTAAGATCAAAAGTTTCAGTTATTTTTTGGATTTCAATTCTTCCCTTGATTGCTCTTTGTTGTATGGTTTTCAAGATTTGCTATACTAAAATAAAGATTTTTATATGCTGCATCAGTTGTTGTGTTCAAGAGTTGATTCTTTCATAATCAGTGACAGATTAGAGACTTTGAGCGGAATGGCTTGAACCTTACTTCAACAAAAAGAGAGGAAGTGCAGCGGTTGAGAGCTCATATAGATGATCTTAGTGTCCTATATATAAAAAATATGAGTGATGAAAGTACTTTTCTCCTCTTCAGTGAGACTGAGCTAGCTGGGTTACCACCGGAGTTCCTTCAGGTTGAACATGTCTTATGTCTGTTTTTGCAATGAATTATCTCTCATTTCTATTTTTTTTTCTGTCATAAATTATTCATTGTTCCCTTTAAGACTTTATCTAATAGTTCAAAGTATATAACTTTATCATTGGTGCCACACTTCTATGTGGATGTTCAATATGATTTTTATTACAAAGTTTCAGGGTTTCATAAGCTTTGGTATGTTGGAATCTTGGAACTATTTTTCATTTTTTTTTATTGTCTGGTTGACTTCCAGTAATAGTTTTTATTTTTAGGTGGAATTCTCTATTGAATAAATTAAATTGTTTTAGAATCTTTTGGTCATCCTTTTTATAAAGAAAAAGTTTTGGTGGCATGGTCCTGTGTGGGTCTGTTGGCAGAAACTGAATGAGTCAATTAAATTTTCATTTATCCTGATTTATTTTTCTGAAATTGATGTTAAAATATGTTCATTTTGCAGAGCCTAGACAAAGCTGAGAATGGTAAATTTAAGGTTTACTTGAGAAGTCGTCATGTTATTCCAGTATTGGAGCTTTGTAAGGTATGGTCTTCTCTGTGATTGATAGATTTATCACCCTTAGTATCTACAATTAACTCATATATATATGTGTGTGTGTGTGTGTGTATTCCTTTTATGTGCTGAATCATGTGAGAAGAATTGAGAGAACTTGGATGATGGACAAGTGACTTAGGTTGTTTATATTTTTGGGAACTGTTAGAATTTTATAGAATGCATGATGAATGCTGGTTGAAATTTCTTGTTGCAGCATTCTCAATAACTCCAGATACAGTTTCATTTGGGATGACTGTGCTAAACATTCTATAGATTAGGAATATGTGATAGCTCTAAGCAGTAATGGAATATCAAATATGTGTTTAAATCCTAGGCCAAAATTTTCAGTGAGTCATGGGGCATTTGCTGGGAAATCAGGCATCGGTATTCTTTTGAGGTTAGGGTGCAGTGACATCTGTGCTTTGGGGCATTGATGGTTTAGTTTTGGATTTGGGGTGCATGTGATGTTTACCCTCTGAATGTGCTTCTTGTATGATGTAGGTTAATCTGGAAGCTTGTTTTGTGATACTTTAATAGTGGAGGACATAAACCTAAATTGTTATAAAGGGGAAAAAACTAAGCAGCTAATCCAAGTTAGGATGATTGTCTTGGAGAGCAGAAAAAGCATGTAATACTAACAAAAATTGTATCAGAAGCAGAAATGCTTCTGAATATTCTATATTTACAAACTTTATGATTTTGGAAATTTCCTCGAATTTTTTCATAGGATGTTGATTTCCAAAGTCAATGATTGCTGATTGATATGATGCTCCAATCTGCGCATATGCAGGCCTCTTTAATTGGATGCACTTATATAGACTGCTTTTTGGTTGATTTTATACCAGCTGCCTGGGCTGATCAAATACCTTATTGTGGTATTGTTTACCTGAGAATAACCACATGATGTCAATTTTTTCTATTGCTTTTTTTTTTTTTTTTTTTTCTTTCTTTCTAAATGTTTTTCATGTGGTTTTACCAGTTGGTATGACATGCTTATTGTGGATTTTACTATTCAATCTATGAAGATAGGGATGACCAGGAAGACAGTAGCTGTGGCATATGGGAAGAGGGGTGGAGAAGCAAATCCTTCTGTCTTGAAAAGTCTGGTAATGCAGATAGAAAAACCATATCTTTTTTTATCCGCATTATGACTTTTGGCATATGCAATATAAATCAAAAGTTGTTGCACCCTCAGAAGGGCTACTTATTTTAGTATTCTTTTAACTTTCTTGTATAAATACTGTCTATTATTGTTTGCATGTATGATATTAAGTCTCTCTTCCATATCAATTTATCATCATTATTGTACATGCTGTTTCATAAACATTTTAAACTGCTTTGTTTATGAATCTGAAGATGATCAGAGCAAATGATACAAAGAAGGAAACTAGTGATAATTCTTACTATTATTGTCTCTCTATATCATTAATTTTTTTTTTTCTTTTTTCTTTTTCTTTTTGAATTCCACAAACTGCATTTGTTGTAATCTTGAATATTTATTAGCTGTTCTTGTCTCTTGTTCTACTGTTGGACTGACAATATAGCTTATGCTTGGATTTGATGGGGGTCCCACCATTTTTCTTGCAATATCTTCTTCTTTTTTTTTTTTTTCATTTTGTGCAACAAGGCCTTTATATTTATACCTGTTCTTCTCAAGATCAAATGCCTGTTCAGTCAGATGTCTTTTAACTGCATCATGAACAGTTTTAAATTTTAGAAGAATTTTTTTAAACAAAATAGTATGACCATGGCTGGAGATATGAAATGAAGCTCATTTATGTGAAAAGATAATTCTGAAAAGTGATGAATTAAGTATGTGGGTAGCAGCAGCATTTCAACACTCATGGGAAGGCAGTTAATGTACAATATGGGAGAAATTGATTCTGCATCAAGAACTTGTGAAACTCTTGATTGGAATTTCTTAAGCTTTTAAAAGAAAATGTAAGTTTAGTGAGAAATTGATAAGTGTCTACTTCTTTATATTTTTTAACTATGTTTTGGTTACAAAACAAAAATTGTTTGTCAAAGATCATTGATATGATGACTGACAATAATGAAACAGAGGAGCAAAGAATTGCAATTTTCTGGGATTACTAAATAATGCATTTATTTTTTAAACTCAGTATCTATGTCCCAAAACATATCAGTTTATAATCTCTATTAGATCATTAATCACTTTCTTGTTGTAACAATATTTTTCCTAATTTTCTATGTCTGAAAGTCTTTTGTGATCTCTAGCTCAGAACATATGCTATGTTCCAGAAAGATAATCAACAAATTGATTATTTTTCAACAATCATCATGTTGATCTTTTCATAACTTGAGACAAAATTCTCATGTTCCAGCATTAACAGTTCTATTTTTCCACTTTTTAGAGAATATTTTCCAAGTAGTTGGAGTCTGAGAATTTGGAATAGCTTGAGATTTCTTGTTGTCATTTGATGGAAACTTTTGGAAATTAAATAGTGCTCAGTTCAAACTTGGTTACAGTTGTTGGATCCTGATGCTATGATGTTTGGATTTGACTATAGTAGATGAATGCTATCTAAATTCTTAGTTTCTGTAGCTAATGTTAGGAGGTAAGATTAAATGCTTTAAGGGTGCTCATTGCAGTAATTTATGTTGAGTGTTTTTACTTGAAAGGCCTTTTTTGGCAAATTATGAATGTGCAGATATAACATGGGTATGGTTTTCTATTTGCTATGCTTCTTTCAATGGAAGTACATGGAAACCTGTTGAAATTGATTTTTTTCCTTATCATCTAATCTTAGATTCAACTGCGCCATAAATTGGCTCGATTGCTCAGCTATTCAAATTATGCAGACTATGCTGTTGCTCCCAGAATGGCAAAGTCATCCTCAAAGGTTTGAATAATTTTTTTATGCTATTTCCTTTAAGTGATCTATTGTGTAGGAGGTTCATGGTTGGAATTTAAAATGATGTGTTTTTTTGGTTCAAAAGTGAGTTTGTATTGTTCTGAGTTTATCTTTCAATTTGTACTCTAAAGATTAGGTTTCTACAGTTATTGATCTTGGCATGTTTTTGTTTTGAAACTGATAGGAAATGGGGTTGCTGGTACTAAGTCTTATGTGTAAATTTCCATTTTTCTGATATTTTAAACTATTTGCACGATTAGGAGGCACATGGATCAAGTTCCTAGCAACGAAATAATTTTTTTATTTTTTATTTATTGGTAAAATAGAAGTATATAAATCAATAATAATACTTAACAAAAGAAGGGGTGCAGCCTATGTATACATGGAAAAGTGAAGGAATAAAGCACACACTAGTCACTAGCTTCGCTCAGCTAACCCACTTCCAATCTATCTACAAATCAGCAAGAGGAAGCTTGACATTCCCCATTTCCTTGTTTGACCATATGAATAAGGCCTTTAGAGACGAACTCTTTTCAACCAACATTAGTTCCACCTGTTCAAAATTATATTGTTGTTCTCTTTCCAAATGGACGAAAACTGTGAATAATCATGAAATTGTATTTCTTGTATTGATGGAGGAATTTACATGAATAAAGGTTGATAAGAAATACAATTCCATGCTTGTTCACTGAATTTAGATACACATATTGAGAGAGTGATTACAAGCAGAGAAAGGGAATAGAAGTAGAGAGAACATGGGAGAACGAACAATGAAGGTTGTATTTCTCTATGTTGATTTTGGCAATGAAGGCCAAGAATTGTTAAAGCTGCAGCAACGAAGACTCTGCTTGGTTACGAAAACTAAGGCTGAAGAATAGAGAAGGAATGTTAACAGAAGCCTTGCTTTGATACCATGTGAACAATCATGGAATTGTATATCTTGTATTGACAGAAATTTGCAATGAATATATATAGTGTTTACAGGGAAAATAATCCTGGAATACAGTGTATGTAGACACCATTATTCAACTATTCAAACAATGAAGGAATCTGTAATTTATTGCCCTAATTTTATTGCTGATTTGAACCCCTGATTCCAGTTTGTATAAGTTGTAAATTTCAATCAATCACAATTAGTCAACAAAAACAAACACTTAGAAAACAGTCCTTGAACTGCCTAGATTGGTGCCATCAAAGGTGCCATGCCAGTTGAGAAGAAGTTAATTAACCAATCAAGGAAAAACCCTGGACACTTTAAACAAGGATAAAACCATTGACCAAAGACTAGAAGTCTACTTGTAGTCTTTGAGATCTGGATTCTCCTACTTCATTCA
The DNA here is from genome assembly GCF_004353265.1 of Vitis riparia. Taxonomy (NCBI): domain Eukaryota; kingdom Viridiplantae; phylum Streptophyta; class Magnoliopsida; order Vitales; family Vitaceae; genus Vitis; species Vitis riparia. The sequence goes on from NC_048431.1 coordinate 18,966,992, forward strand.
GTGTGCCCCTGTTAACCTGACACGACATAGGTGTGGGTGTGGGTGTGAGTGTGAGATCCTTGTCAAATAGCCCCACTTTGCTTTGGATTTGGTTGTTTGATTTTGATTGATTTATTTTTTTTTGTTTTCAATTTTCTCAGCAGATAATCATATTGAAAAGAGAGAAGCAAACTTTTATAAAAATCTTTTGGTATAAGAAAGAAGAAATAAGAATAAAGGAGGGGGGAAGAGTACTTATCAAAGATATCTTTGTTTTTGATTGATATTTAATTATTATTGTTATTACTATTATTTTTTGTTTTCTTACTTTTGTTTTGTTGTACTCTACTCTCCTTGTCCAAATGTCTATATTTATTATTGCAATCCTTTTTAGTCAAATCCCCATATTCTAATAATTGTAGGTGTGAAGGATTAGACACTTACTCACATATCTGTATACACCCATGCTCAAACTCGTGCAAAATAGCTAATAGTGAATAAGAATATGATTGTCAGACTCCAAAATGTTGTTTACAGAGGCAACACTGGTTAGCAATGCTCCAATTTCTCCTCATAAGTTGATCAATTGTGTGGATTTTCTTCCATGAGATTGCATGGGAGTAAAAGTGTTACTCATATTTCAGCGGAAGGGGAGAGGTCAACTGAACCATGTGAATTTTGGTTTGTTGCCAATCTGTGAAGTGGTCTAGTCTTTAGGTGGTATATCTTGTTGATTATTTAGCATAGGAGAGTTATTTTTGCTGTTCTTTCCTTATTTAGGTTTGCATTTGGTTTGGTGACTGATGAGAGTTCTGTACATAATTTATATTCAAGGTTTCTTCTTTTTTTTGTATGACATTAGACAAATGCAAAACATTTTTATAGGAAATGAAAAAGTGGAGAGAATTTTGGCACCAACCTGTTTACAGATTCCAACGATTCTTATCGTATTTTGTTTTAATATTTTTCGAAAGAAAATAGTTGGTAGATATAATTCCTATGATATTTCACATTTTTTCTCTTTGCCATGGTCTAATTATTGGATTTTCTATTTCCTACTACTTGTTTCGTGGAGGTGATCTTTTACTTGTGACCTGGTCCCTATTTCTTCCAGGTATTTGAGTTTTTAGAGGACATCTCTGCCAGTGTAAATGAATTAGCCGCCAGAGAGCTTGACATGTTGAAAGACTTAAAGGTGAGAATTTGTCTGGTTTATGCCTTCCTATGTTGTTAGCGTGTTTTATATCTTATTCATTTGGGCATACTTGGCCTTCAGCGGAAAGAGGAAGGAGAGTTTCCATTTGGAAATGAGGATCTACTGTACTATATGAAGAGGGTTGAAGAGCAATATCTTGACCTTGACTTTGGCGTACTTAAGCAATACTTTCCCATCAATTTGGTTTTACCTGGGATCTTCAAAATATTCCAAGACCTTTTTGGTAATTTTATACAATATTTATTTTGGTTGAATACATAATTTTTCTTCATAATATTTTAATTTTCTATGCTTTTTAGTGCCTCAGTTGATGTGTATGAGTTGCATACGATATGAGAACTTGTGACACCCTGACTTCTTTGCTCGCTGCAGGTTTAAGATTTGAGGAAATTGCTGATGTTGAAGTTTGGCACTCTGATGTTCGTGCTTTTTCTGTTTTTGACTTAAGTTCTAGTGAGCTCTTGGGTTATTTCTACCTTGATATTCACCCCAGGTTGTTTTTTTGTTTTTAAATATCTTTAGCTCTTCATTGACTTGTGAATTAAAGAGAAATGAGTTTCTGTTGTATTTTTAAACAGGGAAGGAAAATATGGTCACATCTGCGTTGTAGCTCTGCAAAATGGTTCATTATCATCCAATGGTGCTCGACAGGTAGCTGTTATAAATCACGTCTTCAATTAGTTAAACGTTAATTTTTGGAGCTTTCTGATTCATATATGTGTGTGTTGGAATTAGAAGGTGTGTGTCTATAGATATTATATTGTTCCTATAGAATGGTTTAACAGGTTTACTGCAAAGGAAGGCAAAGGTGTTATGCTGAAATTTTTAACAACAAACTAACCAAGCGATGAAAACCTATTTATTTTAGCATAAAAACAACCTGTAGACCATTAAAATAAAGTAGACATTAAATACAAAAGGGAAGAGACAACATAAGTCTAGTACTTTAAGGTTTAGGGCTTAGGTGAGCAGTCTCAAACTAAGCACTTGCCTTAAGGCAAGGGAAATTCTAATTTTGCTTCTAAGTTGTCTTGCACGAATCATGTGACATCTTAAACGAGGGTGTAGATGCTTCTCACCTTAAGGCAAAACCTAAAATGGAAAGAGGGCCAAAGCTACTAAAATATAGACTCCTCCCATGTGAGAAGAACTCAACCATGGTAAGTAAGATGTTGATATTTTCTAGTCTAAGTCTTATTTTGGTGCTGGGTTCCCTTATCATTATAGGTTGTTTCCTGTTTAGGAGGTAGGAGTTCAATATGGTAAATGGTAATGTCTAGATCTCAAGTTTTTATTAGTTTACAATAACAAAATAGCAACACCCCACCCCCATCCACCAATAAAGGATAAAAGAGAGAGAGGGAGAGAGAGAGAGAGAGAATGAAATTCCAACATAGACAAAAATAAGAAGTGTGCTACCAGAATCCATAAGTTTGCAATTTTTTGCTTTCCAATGGGGATAACCATGAACTTTTTGTCTTTAATTTTGCTCATTTACTATGCTTGCTATATCTAGTAAGGCATAACTGCAAATGCAAGAATGTGTGTGGAGATATATGATGTGAGCATATACTGAAGGTCTTTGTGTTCAAAGTCTAAACCTTCCTGTATGGGAGTTTGTTGGGCCGTGTACCACATGTGGCTCTTTTACCTTGTTAGATGATGATACCATGCCTGTGCCTTTGAACAGGTGGGTTTGTGCCATGCATTTGGGTGCTAGGTTTGGAGTAGTATTGTGAAAAAAGGGGTGAATTACAAATATCACCTTTGTAGTTTGTACTTTCACCTGTCTCAGTGTAGCCTTTTCACTTTTCTTTATTTTATTTATTTATTTTTGTTCAAGCAATGTTAACCCTAAAATAAGCTGTAATGGTAGATATTTCATTCTGTTAAGATTTTCTGCCAAAATGAGTGAATAAAATCTGGTGACATGCATGCGAAGTAATTGAATAAATCTAAATATATCATTTAAAAACTCATTCCAACGTCATTGTGCTTATCACATGGATTTCTCCATTGATTTTTTGATACAAAATCTTAATAGAAGGGTTTATTTGACAGTTGGGCATAGTTTAGAGTTGACATTAGCGCAAAAAACAAAAAAGGTTTAGGGGTTAAATCAAGGGAAAGGTGAAAGTACAGGGATTGAAAAGGAAAAACTGTTCACATGTATATGAGCATAAGGTTTCTAATTGAATTGATGGCAAGAATGCTTCACTCATTCTTTCTTGATGAATCACAAAGAAACCTTAATTGTAGCTTGCTTCTCTATTTCTTAGACATAAAGAATTTATTCTAATTTTTTTGTAATGGATTTTGGATGTTGCTTGTTCATACTCATGAGGACTGCGTGTTTGGTGTTTCTACATGTGTGCATGATTCTGCTTGAATCTGTGAGATGTAATTGTCATATGCTTGTAGTGCATTGGAAGTATAAGATTAGTCAAATGGACTAAAGGCACTAGTAATTATTAGTTTATTTACATACTTTGATTAGTTTTGCTTATTTAATTATGTTTATGTTTTGCCTTTTTTTTTTAATCTAGATACCAGTAGCATTGCTTATTTCGCAATGTCAGAAGGAAGTTGATGATCATCCTGGCCTATTGCGTTTCTCCGAAGTGGTTAATCTTTTCCATGAGTTTGGTCATGTGGTATGTTCACTTTCATCTTACTCATGCTGGCGGTGGAATCAGAAATCATATTTTGACTTCCTTCTTGTATGAAGTTATTATGGAACTACTAAGTCATTATTCTTGATTGTTTATTCCAACAACCCCAACCCTGTGTGCGCACACACACATTTAATGATTCTAGTATATCATATATTAATATATATAACCATTCAGGTTTATATTATGGTCTGTTTATTTACTATAATTTTGGAATTTCATGAGTAACAACATTGTGGAATAACTGAGGTAATGGCCTCAAGTGAATGCCATCAGCCACAACCCCAATCTCATCACTTAGACATCAATGAGCTTCTTTCCAGCCTGGTTTCTACTCTTTTCGAACACTTAGAGCCAGATCTTTGAGCAGTTCCAGTCTCTCAAGTCGGCAAAGAACAATATTTCTCATCACTCTCCTATTGTTATGATACCACCATAAGATATCTGGCTTTAGACCTCATAGTAATACTCCTTTTTTGGGGGATAACCCTAATGGTAGGGTTCACATGGGCTATATTCCCTTAGCTGAGGTAGAGATGCTGTTGCACAAAGAACAAGAGAAATTCAAGTTGCTGCCTTACCCAATTTTGATACTCGCCCACCATACCCTGTTGAGTTTAGCTGGGCAGTTCCATCCCACTGGCTATTCAATCTTTACCTTTGTTCTCTTCAATGTATTGTCAAGTAATCCTCATGAACATATATTTAATTGTGAACACCCATTTACATTCAACCAATTTTTTTCCCTTTGGTAATTCAACTATTTCTCAAGTTTGGTTTTTCTCAAGAGCTAACATCTCCTTTTTTATGGCTTTCTTCCAATTCTCACTTTTAGGTGCTTCTTGAACTATTTGAGGAATTTTAGTAGGAGTTAATTGGGTAAGGAAGGCTCTATGTGATGGAGGATAGGTTTTCAAATGAAATGAAATTGGAAGTTGGGTGTTGAGTGCATTTTCTGGTAGCTTTCCTTAGGGCAATTTGTAAATGGAGATTAGGAAACACTTCTAAATATTTGTTCTAAACAAATTGATCATAAGTTTTTGGTGAGAGCAATTTGAAGTAGGAAAAATGACACTGGAAACAAAATTAGTGGAGTTTGTGTGTTCATTATCTGTCTCGAGTTTAGACTCTTGGGTTTGCATTCAATTAGGTTGGCACGATTTCCGCCTAGAATAAACCTATAGTGGCATGGCAATTGCATTAACTCCCCCCTTGATCCCTTTTTGATGAGGCTTCTTGACCAGATGATAAAGAGTTAGAACCTATAGGTGAGACCTTAGGTGCAGGTGGCATGGATTCATAAAGTGTAGCAAATTAGGCAAACCATAAGAGAGAAACTTTTCTTCATCTAAGCTCTCCCCCTGAAGATAAGTATTAGGAAAAAATAATTAATTTTTAGTAAAAGTGACATCCATAGTTGTAAGATTTTTGAGAAGTAAGATGATAACATCTATAATCCTTTTGGTTGAAGAGTATCCCACAAACACACATTTAGATCTCGAGGATCAAGTTTGTTGCGATTTGGAGGATATATATGGATAAATGGCACACAACCAAAGACTTTGGGAGGAAGTTTACTGGAACTGTTGAAATATGGAAAAAAGTTTGAGTGTCCAATGGAGTTTTATTTTCAAGCACTTTTGAGGCTAGTCGGTTAAATCAAATGAGTTATGGTTAGGACAACCTCTCCCCAATATGATTTAGACATATTTTTTTGAAAAAATAAGGCTCAAGTGATTTCTAATAGATGCTTATTTTTCTGTTCAACCACAACATTTTGTTGTGGGGAATTAGTTCATGGAAATTGGTGTATAACCCCCTTTTTTTAAAGAAAGGAGATAGCACCTAAGTAAAGTACTCTTTCCCATTATTAGACCTAATGACTTTTATTTTAACTCTGAATTGTGTGCTTACCATTTTGTGAAAGATAAGAAACACAAAACTAACATCTGATTTGTTTTTCATGAGGAATAACCAATTCACCGTAGTACAGTCATTGATAAAGGACACAGATCGCATTGCTCTAGAAAGACTTAGGATTCAAGAGGAACCCCAATTATCAGTATGAATTAACAAGAAAGGGAATGCTGATTTTGTGTTTCTTAAATAAAATGGAACACGATGGTGTTTAGCTAATAACAAAACCTCACAATGAAAACTATATACATCTAATTTATTGAATAATAAAGGAAACATTTTTTTAAGCAAAGGAAAAGATGGATGCTCTAGAAGAAGATGATGCAACCATATTTAGACTTTTATTTAATGAGAATTTTTCTGAAAAATGAGAGAGTGGCATATGATTACCATTGTTAGAACTAGATCCAAGCAGGTATAGACCCTTCTGTTCCTTAGCATGCTCAATCGTCCTCCTCATGGTTCAGTCCCGGATCACAAAATGAGATGGGAAAAAGGTGACAGTACAATTTGAAGTTTTAGTAATTTGATGAATTGATAAGATGTTAACCGAAAGTTTTAGAACTTGTAACATGGATTTTAATGTGAAAGCTGAAGTTAAAGAATTTTTCCTTGGCCTGCCATGGTTGCTAGTGTGTCATCAGCAACTTCAATTTTTTTATCCCTAAAAAATGGATTATAAGAAGAAAAACGGTGTGAAGAATAGGTCGTATGATCAATAGCACTTGAGTCAAGAATCCAAGTACTTGGAAAATAGTCCTTTGGAACACCAAGAACATGAGAAATGGGATACTTACCTAATTAGGCGAGAGAGCATGAAGTAGTAGACTTACCCATTGAAGTCAAAATGCCATAAAGCCTTTCAATCTCTTCTCTGTTTAATCTACCAGCATCTAAATCATTAAAAGCTGAGATTTCTAGTTGAGAATTCTCTTTAGATTGAGCAATATAGGCATAACCACTCTTTTGTCTAGATTGTGCATATTGATTTCCATTTCCTCTACCAAATCATTGCAGCTTTCCATGGAGTTTCCAAGAAGTCTTCTTGGTATACCTCGGTTTTTTGCAATGGACACACTATAAACCATCTTTGTTGACTAGTGATCTTGACACTTTATTTCCTCCATAATTGTTGTTTGATAGTGTGGAGTAGTGATTAAAATATCGAGTATCGGAGCATCTCGACACGATATATGTAAGGGAAATATTGGTTCCACGATATTTTGTCAATTTATCGTGAATTTCACATATTTTTCGGGAGTTATTAGCATTTTCTCAATTTATCGCCGATATATCGTGATATTTTGGGTTGTCAACGTGGTCAACATGCCTGTGCGGTCAAACTTTTAAAATTGGCTTCATTTATGTCACGGGGGCTCGAACCCCAGCCAAAAGGTTTGGCCGGCAGTAAGCCAACCACTAGGGCAAGTTTGCCCCTTGATATATAAACTGCACCAAATATATATAAACTCAAATTCATCATATAAACATAATTTTAAAAAAATGTTTTGAAGAACAAATTAATTATAATTATTTTATAATTAAATAAAAAATTTTCATCTATTTGAATACCAAAAATATAAAAATTATCGTGATAATTTTATTCATAGTGTTTTTAATATCATTAATATATTAATTAAGTATTAAAAATTATACATATATCATTATTTATTTTATATCATTTAATACAATTAAATTAAATGAATTATAATTTTAATATTAAATGTATTTTTAAATTAGACATATTATAATCAAATATCACAATATTATTATCGAATAATATTTGATATAATTTAATAATAAATGTATACTTATGAAACTCATATTTTTTTTATTAGTACATATAATATTATTATCAAATATGATAAATTATATTATATATATATCAATTTATTGAACAAAACAGTTTTAAAATATCTATTATATTTCTAATTTTAATTTTAAGTGTTTTTTCTTATATTTCTATAATTTTTTTTTATCAATTTTAGGTTCATCGATATTTTATGTCAAAATATCGGCCGATATATCTCCGATATATCTGCAAAATGAAAGTACCGATATATCCGTAATTACTTATATTTTCATCATTGGTGTAGAGTTTGGCTTCATAGTGACAAGAGTTGAGCCTTTTGTTGTTGGAGTGTTAAGTATAACGCTCTTTCCTTTTTCTATTCTTATAATGGAGAAGAGTTCATTTAGGGGAGGTATATCTTCCTTTCCAAGGACCTGAACCTTGACTTGATCATATTCCACTTTAAGACCCGCTAAGAAATCAAATATCCTTTCCCTTTCAACATATTTGAGCATATGGCAACATCTTCTCTACACTTCATTTTAATATTCTGATAGTAATCTTATTCCAACCATAAGCTTTTCATGATATTGTAGTATTTAGTGATAGAAAAAGTACCTTACTTGGTAGTTCCAATCTTAGTCTTTATTTTGTAGATGTGGTCAGCATTTCTCACTTTGGATTATATTTGTCTGATATCCCCTGATATCTCTAGTCATCGTCAAGACCATGCATGCCTTACTGATCTCCTGTTGCATTGAATTCTATAACCATTTGTCAAGTTCTCTTCATCCCATACAATGAATGTTGGATCTTCTTCACTTGGACATGTCTAATTAGATGACTCAATTTTCCTTTCCCGTTCAAAAATGTTGGCACTAGTTGAGACCACATCAAGTGATTGTGGTCTTTGAGTTTGAATAGATTATTGCTAGTCAGGTTGGGAGCAAAGTTTGAAGATTTGATGATTTTTGATTGATTAGACATATTGGAACAAATTGATTTTTTTTTAGTAAATCTTAGAGAGGGAAAAATTTTATGAGGCTATACATGCTAAAAAATTCAAAGGAAGGAGACGGACATTAACAAGTTTTGCTATTGGCAATGAAGGTCGTACAAGTGTAGTGAAATTCTCAGGGATTAAGGCTGAGAATAGGAAAAACTTAGGGTGCAAAAGAGAGCCCTTGCTATGATACCATGAAATAAATTCTGTTCTACTTGAATTGTGTTAGAATGCAATATGTACATCCTATTTATACACAATTAGGGATTAGATTTCCCTAGAATATCTCCCATGAATCAAGGATCATATTCACCTACCACCTGTCATCCTATAATCTCTCCCATAAATCAGATTCTACCAAAGAAAGAAAGGAAAGAAATAAATACGAAATCATTTGGAATCTACCAACATTTTCTATGTTTCTTCCCTAAGAATATTTTTCACTATGGGAACATTAATAAAGGGTAATTTAGAAACCATCTTTTTAATAACAAGTAATTTGATTCCCAAAATTCATGTGTTCAAAAGGAAGGGCCATAACCATTTTTTATTATCAATCATAGAAAAAAATCAAGGTAAATTGCAAAATTAAGTTTTAATGGAGATAAATGATTTTCTACCTTTGCAATTAATGCTTTCTGATCACATTAGGGATATAATTTTCGGGCCATCCCTTTGTTTGATGGAAGTGCGTCCTTTCCCTTGACTAATATTGTTATATCATTCCTACCTATAAAAAATAATGATATATCATTCCTAAACTTCACCTTTGAGCTAAAAGGCTCGCATATGATTACTATTGCTTGTCTCCAAACCAAAATGACTTATTTCTATTTTCTCTATAATAGTACACATTAAGAATAAGATATCTGCATATTTGCCTTTGTCTTCTGCGACATTAGCTTGAAAATTACTCCAAGTTGATTGTCTAGCTCTATATTTAGACTTGTAATAGCCATACTTTTGGAATTATAAGATTAGATATGAGATTTATAATTCATTTGAGTTGAATCATTAGCTCTTCCTATTCTTGGGCTTGATCTAATATTTCCCCATCCTTGATGCTGCAAACTTTGATCTGTCTTAACCGATTTAGAATTATCATGAGACTTCTTTTTTCATTTTTAAAGATTTAGTAAACTTTACAATGCTTCTTCCACCTCAATCTTAGACCTTTCAACTAAACATTGTTAGTGGGCTTATAATGAATCCCTTAATTGATCCCACATCAAGATCTTTTGATTCTTCAATAGTTGTCACTTGTCACCTTATAATCAAGATTTGAAGAATTTTGTCCATAACTTGGAGATCCGAAACATTCTTACCATTAGCTTTCATATGAATAATAAGAGCTAATGTTCACAAAAAATAATTAAAAAACTCTCTCTGATTTCTCCTTTGAAGAAGCTCAAATTACCCTTTCAAAGTTTGTAGCTGAATTTTCTACTCCTTTGCAAGTCTTGATCATGATGTCTCATGCACCTTTTGCAATACTTGTTTTTTCAGTCTTCTCAAAAATAGGTGGGTCTATCAATTGGTAGATGTGAGGATGAGTCTTAAAATCCTTCTTTCTAGAATTTGTCAAATTTTCTCTTTGTGCATTTGTGAATTGCTTGATCAATTGTACCTCATATCCTTGATCTACAACTCTTCAAACATCTTCACACTAAAATAATATTTGCATCTACATCCTCTAAAATTCAAAATTATTAATTTTTTTATCAGACTTCGGAAACTGAGGTTGGATCATATTTTTGTTGGTTATTTGAATCTTTAATCTTTGATACCACTTGTGACCAACCAAAAAAAAAAAATTTCCAGCACTAGTATTGGGGCAATACAGAAAATAACCTCAACCAAAAAATAAGAAATGAAAAAAGAAAAGAAAAAGAAAAAGAAAAATATGGAAAGGAAAAACAAATAGTTGCAATTGTATAATATGGCCCTGCTGCTTTCTGGAATGTGTTAGGCATCATATACAAGGGAATACCATGTCAATGGTCAATTTTGTTGATTGCTTATGAGCCAAGTAGATGTGGGCAGGTGCTGTGTCTTCTTTTTGTGTGGAACCCTCTGTATACCAACTGTGTGCTTTGGTGCACCTTAGCCCTATCCTTTTGTATTGTCTTTATTTTTTTATTATTACTATTTTCTGTGTGCTTATCAGAATATATATATATATGGCCCTACTGCTTTTTATTATTCTTCAATAAATATAAAACTGTAAAAGTCAATCCTAATAAAACTATCACCTAATAGGTGAGTCTATTAAATTAATACTATTGAAACTAAACTAAGGAAACAAAGCTTGGTTTAATTAGGACTCATACAATACTCAATACAAAGACATACAAAAATGATACATGATAAAATTTACGAGCAACAGTTGTTTGTCTGATCCTTATCAAGTTTCTCCTTTTTTTTTTTCTGTTAAATTCTTATTTTTTCTGTTCAAGATTGATTTAATAGTTCATTCTTACTAACATTACTTATATTATTGGTAAGACAAGGTAATAAAGTCTATTCAATTATTCTCAGGATTATGCTGCAGAGTTAGAAGCCAGATCTCCTATTCTTTCATCTTGCTTCAAGCCTTCACTTATTCTCTTTAAAACTTTGTATATCCTACAAAGTTAAAGCTATTCTTTTAACATGAAATCTTCAGGCATAACCATATAACTTGGTTATTTTATGTGATCTCATCAAATTTATGAGTAGAATCCTTAGTCTGCTTTTCTTTGATTATTATATGTTAATTTAAAATTATTACCTTCACAATTTATTGAGGTTGTGTTGGCAGCAGAATATAAATATTGTAATATTTACTACAGTTTAGTGTTGAAAAATAACATGATCTTTTGTCAATTATGATCTTTTAGGTCCAACATATCTGCAATCGTGCATCATTTGCTAGATTTTCTGGGCTACGTGTTGATCCTGACTTTGTGGAGATCCCTGCTCGGGTGTTTGAAAACTGGTTAGTATCTGAAGATTTGTTACTTATTTAAATTAGCTAAAATCCAAGCTCACCCTGACTCTCTGGAGACCCTGCTCAGGTGTTATGAAAGCTTCTCACTGAAATTGATATCTGGTTTCCATCAGGTGACACATTTTTTCCAGGGCTTACTATTTTTTTTTTCTTTCCAGTGAGTGCTTGAACTACTAGTTAGGCATATTTGTTTTCTAGTTTGGTTTTGTTGCAAAAACATTTTACTCTCTACTGAGTATCGTGATAATACCTATTTCCTGTGAGCCTCCCTCCCTCTCTCTCATATCACCCCCACCCCCCTCCTCTTTCTATATCCCTTTTGTCTCTCCCTCTCCCTTTCTCTCCATTTCATTTTCTTCTGAGTATCATGATACTACTTATTTCCTGTGTGCTTGTATGTGTGTGCTTGCACGCATGCACTCACATGCATGTGCAAGGGAGCTGAATAAATGAAAATTTAATTCTAAGTGATGACTAGTGACTCCACCCTCCATATCTAGGAGTTCTCAAATTATATCAAACACAAATTCATCTTTAAATGGTTCTCTTCCATATATTTTTTTATTCTTAAAAATCTATGATTTGTAGGATATCACGAAGCCCATTGAGGATAGAATGTGCGAATCACTTAAAAGATGGAGATCTTCCTTTTCAGCACTTAAATTGAAGCAAGAAATTCTTTATTGTAAGTTGTACCAGTTTGTCCTGGAAACCAGCACTTTTATTTTTCCCCCTTTAGAGGAATTGTTTGTGAACATCATTTATAGGAATGTCTAATAGATTTCAAGTGTCATGTTGAGGTGTTTGAACTTAATTTTTCTGAAGCATTTCCTTTTTTCTTTTTCTTTTTTTTTCTTTTTTTCTCATGGTTAGTTCCAGTTGTTTAACACCTATTGTTGGGAAAATACATGATAAATTTCTTTGCAGCAGTGTAAACAATGATAAAATATGAATTGATTTGCTATTATGGGAATAATGCTACAATTAACTGCTTGGGCATTACATTAACAACAATGGAAGGAGTAGTTGGCAAAATACCTATATACATATATATGTCAGCAACCATAAAATTGATGTTCTGGCTTGCTATGGCTTCCAATATGCTTCACCAAAAATAGTTATGAAATGTCTTGGTCACAACCATAAGTATACTTGTGTTTGTTCTCACACATTTGACTTTGCAATGGTTGTTCTGGATACCAATGTTCCCAACTGTGGGGCAAATGCACATTGATCAATGTAGAAAGTGTATTATTATTACAAATGACAAGGTAGTGCAGATAGTTTCCTCCTATTGTCAATGTAGCTGAAAAGGTGCATGTCTTGTCAGGTCTGTTCGATCAGATTATACATTCAACTGAAGATGTTGACATGGTCAAGCTATTCAGGGATCTGCATCCAAAGGTAAATAACTTTCACAACTTCATATAGGCAGATTTGTGGCTACTATGTTTATATCTTTACTTCTTCAGGTCATGTTAGGATTGCCAATGTTGGAAGGAACCAATCCAGCATCATGTTTTCCACGTAGTGCTGTTGGTTTTGAGGCTACTTGCTACAGTCGCATTTGGAGTGAGGTTTGAGTAACACCTTTTTTAATCTATATTGCCACTTGCATGCCGTCCTCCTATGGTACATGCATGCTATCCTTGTATAGTACAAGTGCACTCTGCAATTACCCTGATTTATTTTCACTTATTGGAATTGTCAGTAATAGGGAAGCCTTCACACTGTAATTTGTGATAGCCTAGTCTTTTCTCTGAAATATAGATTTCCTTTGTCCTAGACAAAAAGAACCATGATACTGTATGGCTGTTGTAAGGCTGATGCAAGAAGAAAAAATGCACACAGGAATTTTGTCCTCGTCATTTATGATACCGTAAGGCTCTAATAATTGTAACTTAATGCATGGTGTGTTGTTTATAGGTTTTTGCAGCTGATATGTTTGCCTCAAAGTTCCCTGGCGGTCTTCTGAGCCAGTATATTGGCATGCAGTTCAGGAAAAAGGTAATCATGACTTAAATGAACTTACTAGTGGGTTACATTATATTTGGGGACATGATTTTTTAGATTGATATTTCCTACGTAGTAATAGAGTAGAAATTGGGTCTGTTATTAGTGTTCATACTGTTCTTTTGAAGACTTGCACCCTTCATTGGGTCAGCTATCTTATCGCTTGTAAAGAGTCTGTCTTACGTTGTTTCTATGTTATTGCTTTTTCCATTTATTGGCAGGTATTGGCCTTGGGGGGATCAAAAGACCCCATTGACATTCTATCAGATTTCCTTGGGAGAGAACCTTCAATTCAAGCTTTTGTAGAGAGCAAAGTCCAAGCTAGTTTGTGATGCAGAAGGGGTTTCAAGCTCTCCACTTCCAGAACCGCATTTGTGGCTGCTGATGAAGGTGTTGAATCATTCATACTCTTCTAAAGTCATTAAGCCGGAATGAGTAGTTAACCGAAATGGAGATGATTAGGGTATTGCTTGCTGAACAATGCTTTAAGTGGTAAGATAGAAATGAAAATGGCATCACCTCTGTAAAGTTTAGGCGCAATAAGCTGTTATAATGTTTGAGATGATTATAGGTGAGCTTGGTTCTGCGTATTGGCCTGTGAAACGGATGTGTTTCTTCTTGATGGTGGTGGATTATCCAATTGTTGAGTGTTGGATGGTCATGATTGTGTCTTCCACCTATTTCCTTGGATTCGAATTCACACCAATTTTCTCTTATTGCAGAATGCCATTGCTACTCAATTGCTTTGAGGGGCATTCATGGGCATAACCGGTGGACACTAATTCAATGTTTGGTTTCAAGGAAAGCACTAAGAAAAAAGAAAAAAGAAGAATAATATATAATTAAAGTTTATGTAATTCCAAATTATTTAATCTTCTAGTTAAATGAGTTTGAAATAGTATATAATAATAAATTACTTATAACACTTTAATGAAATAAAAACACAAATAAAATTCAATACTATGAAAATTGTTAATAAAAAAATTATATATTTTCTAATTCACGGCCTTCTAAAAATTATATAGAAATAAATCTAAAAGGTATGTATGGATCGGTAGTTTTTAAGTGTGTACCATTCAAATTTTATGATATATATTTTTTTAAAGTGATATTTTAATTTTTTTAGAGTTATTATTTATTTAGGTTGTGTTTGATTTTTGGAAAATTTAAGGGAAAATATGAAGGAAATAAAATATATGGAGAAAAAATAGATAAAAATAATAAGTGAATAAAAATAAAAAATAAGTTTAAATTTAATAAATTATTTTTATATATTTTTTTAAACTTATTTTATTTATTTCTCTTTATTATATAAAGATTAAAAAATTTAAAAATATATAAATTTTTGAGGAATTTTAATTATATTTGAATTTTTTTTATGATGAAACCAAATTTATGAAAACTATTCTCCAACTTCCTAACATTTAAATAAAGTTTAAAAATAAATAAATAAATAAATAGAAGTTACAAAGTTATCCCATTATTAGGCACAAAGTGTAAAGGTGAAAAGAAGAAAAGATGAGAAGGATGCATATTCTCAACTAACCCATAGGAATAAGAAACTAAAGAGATAAGAGAAAAAGGAGGAACAGAGGAAGGAGTGCAGGACAGCCATCTATAATCCCACAATCAAATATGTGCTTCACGTGGCCCTTTTCACCATCTTCGCTCCCTCCCAAACGCGAATTGCTCGTATACACAAAAACCCACAAATAAAACCACCTTGAACACTAAGCCACGAGATTAACAAACGAGAAATCAAGGAAGAGGAGGGATCGATAAGGGCGGTTTGGTAATTATATTTCAAAAATAATTTTTATATTTAATATTTTATTTTTAATCATTCTACATATTAATATAATTATTTTTTAAAAAAATCCTTAAAAAATAAGCAAAAATAATAAAAAAAACTAAAAAAATATTATTTGAAAACATTATATTTTATGTTTTTAAAAATAAAAAATAAAAAACTATTTTTTTTATTGTCAAATATATTTTTTATATTTTTTATTTTAGAGAATAAAAAATTGTTTTCTTATCACAATTTTTGTTATAGGAACATTTTCCCATAAACCATGGAATAATCTCACTTTTTTCGAAAAGAATATCCATTTTTAAAAATTTTAAATATAACCTCAATTAAACGTTTTTCAAAAATACTTTGCTATGAGATGAATATTAAAAATTGATGAAAGATATTTTATAAAGAAAATAACCCCAAATTAATATGGGTAAAAAAAATTTAACCGTGAGTATTATTCTTAACAACACAAGTGTATCACATGTGAGCATGGAAAATTCATAAAAAAAAAAAAAAAATATTAAAAACTACTTTTATTTATTATTATGTGAGGTTGTTGTATGTAGGAAGTCAAATATGTGGGCTGGTGATCTCTTAGTTTAAGGGGAGGTTGGACTAGGGGCTAATAGTGTAGTCAAGGGGGAGCACCCATGAGGGAAGAAAAATCTCTCTCTCTCTCATTAAAGAATTAACGACAATTTCAAAGCTCTCTCTCTTTCTCCTTATCATTTTGGTCGACATAAATCTGATGTATATCAATCTTATCTTAAGACGGGTGACATTTTATATTATGATAAAATAATTTTTATTTTTATTTTTAAAAAACAAGAAAATAAAAGTATGTTCAAATAATATCTATTTTATTCAATTTAATAGCAAAACTAAATATTTATTACAAATAAAAAATTCTTGTGATCTTTTGATGCCCCTTTTAATACCAAAAAAGGACAAAATTGTAATTTACAATACATTTATTTATTTTTCATATTTTCTTATCCAACTTTTGTATCTAATCTAATCTCCATATTTCACGTACCGATTTTACAACTCTACTTTGAATATAAATTACATCATTGGAAAACGACATCGTTTTGATGCGTTTCAAGTTTCAACCCTGGGTTTTGATTTGCTTTGACTTGACTTCCGAGAACGCCCAGCAACGAGTAGAAAAACAGAGGCTGACTCATATTTGGAGCACCACCATAACTGACTCCCGAGAAAACAATAAAGAAAGAATTTTCTTAGTCCACAAACAACAGCAAGAAAAGAAGAGCATACTTGAATTGTTTTCATTATTAATTTTTCTGTAAGTACTATTAACAGCTCTCTGTGTTTCTTATATCTCATTTGGGTTTCCCTTTTTCTCTTTATCGGAACTCTCTATACTTTTCCCCCTTTTTCATGTTAAAGAACTGAAAAAGGGGATTTTCTTAGTTTAATCTGGAAATTTGTTGCTGATTCATTGTTTTGAGTGGCTTTACACATCTGGGGTTTTTAAATTTACGTCAAAAGTTCGAATCTTTTCACTTGGATTTTGGTGAAAAGTGAAGCAATGCTTAGAATTTTGGCAATTGAGGGTTTTCGTTTTGGTTGGTTGAGGCATCCGTGCTTGGTTGAGGTATCTGTGCTTGGTTTTGGTCATTGATGCGTAATTACTGAAGTGGGTTTGCTTGTGCTTTCCGGATGGGAAGTGGGGATTTGGCCCCCTCTGTTTGGTAAGAATGAAAATACTGGAAAGGGCTAGGATTGGCTTCTTGGTGTGTTGATATCTATGGAGTTTGTTGAATTGGCTACATGATTCTGGGTGTTTTTTATTCCTAATATACCCGAGAAGTTGAGGTTTAGGTTTGTTGGGTGGATTGTGATTAGCTTTTTAGAGGGGCTTCGCAAATATTTTTTTCTCGTTGGTTTTATTGGTTTTTTGAAGGGGTATTGTTGGAAGCATGATCAAACAGATATTTAGTAAGCTTCCTCGGAAGTTGTCTAAGGCAGTTGAAAATCGTGAGCTTGGTGGGACGACTGCATTCTCGAATAATTCTAATAGATCAAGAGGCAGTGATGTGGAGAGCAACCAGTTTGCAAATCTGAATGTTACATCTCTTGCAGCCTCTAATTCTACTCCAATTACCGGGAATAATCTTGGGAGCAAAATTCCCCAAGGCGGTAATTCGAAGGTCAATGGGAATTATATGACTCCTAACACTTACGAAGCATTGCCGGGCTTCAGGGATGTCCCCAGTTCCGAGAAACAGAATTTGTTCATTGGAAAGCTGAACTTGTGTTGTGTCGTGTTTGACTTCACGGACCCAACAAAGAACATCAAAGAAAAGGAGATCAAGCGTCAGACATTATTAGAGCTTGTGGATTATGTTACTTCTGCGTCTGGGAAATTCACAGAAACGGTCATGCTAGAATGTGTAAAAATGGTGTCTGCAAATTTATTTAGGGCATTCACTACTCAGTCATGTGAGACCAAAGCTTCAGAAGGCTTTGATTTGGAAGAGGAGGAGCCGTCGATTGATCCTGCTTGGCCTCACTTGCAAATTGTGTATGAGTTTCTCCTAAGGTTTGTGGCATCACCTGAGAGTGATGCCAAGTTGGCTAAGAGGTACATTGATCACTCATTTGTTCTTAAGTTGTTGGATCTATTTGACTCTGAAGACCCCAGAGAAAGGGAATACCTAAAAACAATTCTTCATCGTGTCTATGGCAAATTTATGGTACACCGCCCATTCATCAGGAAGGCTATCAACAACATATTCTATCGTTTTATTTTTGAGACTGAAAAGCATAATGGCATAGCTGAACTTTTAGAAATTTTGGGCAGCATAATAAATGGGTTTGCTCTGCCACTGAAAGAAGAACACAAACTGTTCCTTGTCCGGGCACTGATTCCCTTGCACAAACCAAAGTGCTTACCAATGTACCATCAACAGCTGTCTTATTGTATTACTCAGTTTGTGGAGAAAGACTGCAAGCTTGCTGATACAGTTATAAGGGGTTTATTAAAATATTGGCCAATCACAAACAGTTCAAAGGAAGTCATGTTCCTCAGCGAGTTAGAAGAAATTTTAGAAGCAACCCAGCCAGCAGAATTCCAGCGCTGTATGGTGCCCTTGTTTCACCAAATTGCTCGTTGCTTGAACAGCTCACACTTCCAGGTATCATGTTTTAAATGTTTCTTGCTGTTCTGTCTCAATCTATCCACTAATTTCTGTGCAAATGCATTTCTGGTCTGGCATATGTTTCAAATGTTGAATATGAATAGTTTTAAAAAATGGGAGTTATCTTACCATGCCTATCTCAAATGTTTCAAAACCTATATCCAAGATTTATTCCCCATGTTTCTGTTTTTTCAAGGCAATTCTATATCCTAAGCGGTTTTTCCCTCATGTTTGTGTTGTGCACCATGTGTATTACTCATAATTTCCATGTTCACATGGTTTGTGGACTGATATACAGTTTAGGTTAGCTTGTTATCATAGAGAAAACATGGAAGAAATGAGAGGTAGAGGTTTTTCTGAGTTGTTTTCTACCTCTGTTAAAGATGCCTGAGTAGCTGATTTGTGGGACCAGAATGTGGAGGGAGGTTGTTGGAATACCTTATTCACAAGACAAAACAACAATTGGGAGTAAGGAGATTGCAATTGTAGACGATTGGAAGGGATGTAGAAGATATTATGATTTGGCAGGTATCAAAGAGTGACAAATTCACAGTTAGATCTCTTTATTTCTCTTTAACAAATTGTAGAATAGAGGCATTTCCATCTAGCATTGTATGGAACACATGGGTTCCAGTGAAGGTTGACTTTTTTGCTGGGGAAGTTTGTGGGAAAGAATTTTGACCTTGGATCAACTCAAAAGGAGGGGTTGGAGGTTGCCGAGTAGGTGTTGTTTGTGGAAAGGAGAGGAAGAAACAGACCTTATCCTCCTTCATTATTCCAGTGCAGTCATGCTTTGGTAGTTAATTTATGCTCTGTTTGGTGTTCAGTGGGTGATGTTCTTCTAAGCTAGCATGGATCATTTATTGGGAAAAAGAGGAAAAAAGTGTGGAGAACAACTCCTTTGTGTTTATTTTGATCATATGGAAGGAGAAAAATAGGAGAGCTTTTGAAAACACCAAAATGAGGATCAAGCAATTAGACAATCATTTATATACAATTTTTTGGAATGGGTTAGGGTACACATAAAGAGCTCCTTGTCATGCTTGAATCAATGGAATTATTGTCCATGAGAAAGGCTTACTTTGGAACCTGTTTTCATGTTGATAGGTCAGAATACTTAATTATATTGGAAGCGATAGAATGGTAACAATGGTTAGAGATAGTTCCTATGGTTATTGGAAATTTTGGTTTGTTTTATAAGGAAGATAATTGAATGAAATTGGTACTTGAATTGTTAAAACCAAGATGTGTCAACAAAGTAACAATAATTGGACCCAGCCTTGAGTTGAGATTTTATGGGATAACATGATGAACTTGATATAATGTTCTGAGGTGCTTCATCTTCAATAATGCTGGTGCTTTATTATACACTATTGTTCATTTAGAAATGGAGAAGTAGCTTAGGAATATCAATCAGTCCATTTTTAAAGCCTAATACCTGGTTTAAAACTGTTTTGAGATCATATTTTTTGTTGGCGATCTTATAGAAGTGTGTGATATTAAAAAAATCCTTACTGAAAGCTAACAGCCAGAAGCTTAGGGCATGCGTGGTTTTGTCTTGTGGGAGCATGGTTGGTTCCCTAGAAATCCACATGGCTCTTCGATATATTTGGACAACAGTTTTGGTTTCTGCTTTAAGGTCTATTTCCAAGAAATACTTCTAGCAACCTAGCAAACACTTTCTTGATTTTTCTTCAAATTGGAAATCGGCGTTTTCAGAGGTGTTATTAAGATGTGGGCTGGGGCATGCTTTATTATGAGTCCTTCCCAAAATGTGTTGAGGCACAACCAAAAGAGCTAGACACCCTAAAGGCGTTTACTTTCAGAATTAGGGTGTATGTGAGGTATGCTATTGGACGCATTTCATGCTCTGGTGGGTAGGCACATGTCTTAAAGATGCATTTGACCATAAAGAAGAAAAAACCTAAAATTATAAGAGGATTGGGTTTGAGTAGAGAAAACCTAATTCAAGTCTTTCTATGTGGTGCTCTCTCTCGACATCTACAACTTCTCATTTGCAGCAAGAGAAGAGTATTGTAAATGAACATCTTTGGAAGAAGTTTCTTGGAGACAAAAATTGAGGGAGATTTGGTTGAAGAAGGGAGACAAAAATACTAAATTTTTCCATAAGATGGCTCATGTGCATAGGAGAATAAAATTTATGGGCAAGATCAAAGTTAATGGAGTTTGGCTGAATGGGGAGAATAAGATAAAGGAAGGGTTAGCTAAAGCCTATCACAATTTTTTGTTTGATTCAACGGATTGGAAACTTGGCATCAATGGATGTCATTCAAAGCCTTAGATAGTTAGGAGACTGATGGGTTAAAGGTGCCTTTCTTTGAGAAGGTGTTCTACGATTTGTCAAAATTGGATGGGAAAAAAGGTGTTGGCTCTGATGAGTTCTCTTTGGCCTTTTGACAATTTTGTTAGGATTTTGTGAAAGAGGAAGTTTTAGGCTTCTTCATGGAGTTCTATGTTTAGGAAAGGTTTGTAAAAAATCTGAATGCCACTTTTTTTGTGCTATTTCCTAAGAAAGGTGATGTCAAGGATTTAAAAGATTTGAGACCAATTAGTCTAGTGGGTAGGTTACATAAGTTTTAGCTAAGGTTCTAGCCAATAGGTTGAAGAAGGTGATAGGAAGGGTAGTTTCCAAGTTCCAGAATGCCTTTATAGAGGGAAGACAAATCATTGATGTGGCTCTAATTGTTGATGAGGCTATAGATTTTATGCTGAGGAGCAATTCTAGTAGAGTTATTTGCAAGCTTGATATTGAGAAGGCTTATGATCATGTCAACTGGGGCTACTTGCTAGCTATTCTTGATAAGATGGGTTTTGGTAAGAAATGGATTAGATGGATCAAATGGTGTATTTTTACAACAATATTTCTTGTTTTAGTAAGTGGTACCCTATCCATTTACTAGGTATTGAAAAACTCTTTTGTTAAAAGTTTGTCAACATGCATTAGGATGTACATAGCAAGAGGATCAATGCCTTTAATCAATTTGGTAGATCGGGTGGGATCTGGTTGAGGAAGGGAGCAAGTTTTTGTATTTTCCCCTCTTCCTGGATGTGCCTTTTGTTATCCTTTGTATAAAACTTGTATGCCTTAGTGCATAGCTCTTTTTATTAATACATATATATGTATGTATGTATGTATAAGGAAAAAAAAAAGAAGAAAAGGATAAAGAAAAAGAAAAAGAAAACATCGACATCCCACACTCTCATCAACAACTCCTCTTCTGGTTTCTCCTCTTCTCCATTGCCATCTCTTCATTTTCTCCTCTTCTCCCTTTCTTTCTCACGCCGCTTCATTTTATTCTATTTTATTTCTTAATTTGAGAGACCACTCCATTGTCTGAACTCTCTACTCCCTTTTTTGCCATCCACACTAAGTTTTAGTTTTTTTTTCATTTATCTATTTCAGTTTTCAATAGTCCACTTTTCTCAACTCTCCACGCCTCTTCTCTACCTGTTGAAACAGGCCACATTTCTGGTCTCCACTTTTTTTTGTTCATTTAAATTTTAAACTCTACTAATGCTCTTCTACGCCAAACTCACCTTTTTTAATTGTTTATTTATTATATTTTGTTTGTTTCTATTTAAATTGTTATTTATTTACTTATTTAATTACATAGAGGAAAATTTTATGCAATCTAATTATTTAAGGTTTTTCAAATAGCAAAAAATCTATTGAATTCAATTATTATTATTATTATTATTATTATTTTTCAGTTTGATTCAAAGGGTTTGAAAAATATATTTTGCATGAAAATATGCTATAAAAATTATTTTAAATATTTATGAATTATGAAATTAGGGTCTCAAAAAGCTTATGCCTCACCTAAGAGGTACAAAAATGCTTATGCTTTATCTTTATGAACTTTGTTGGAAATATCATAACTCTAAGCTTTTCTTAAAGTTCATTTAGATTGTTGGGTTACCAAAATTATGGTGCAAATCAGCTCCTACTGAGCAGAGTATTAGATTGTTCAAATTCCGGTCTTCTGAACTTTGATTTAGCTTGGCTCAAGCTTGACCATATCTTATCCCAACTAGCCCTCTTCAATGTTTGTTTGTGCAAGTTGTCTTGAACTTGCTCATTAGCTAAAGGTGTTGGATCATTAGCCTACTACATCATTAATTTTTTCGGGACAATTCAGGCCCATGTTTTTGTCGATGTGTGATAAAAAGTTAACAGTGTACTCCGCTTGCTTATGTCATCCCATTGCCTCAATATTTGTTGCCAACATTGTTTTGAACTGTTTCATTTAGTTTAATTTCTTTAGGAATTATGTTAACAACTGCGTAAAGCCTGCCCATTTGTTTCACGAGCCTTTTCAAGTCTACCTATCTTGCTGAAGCTTGGCTTGTTAAGCAGTTAGGCTCAAGCTCAGCTCCTTTAACTGATGAATTAGCCTCAGAAGCTTCTTGATGAGTCAGCCATATTCTGAGCTGTTCATGACAGCTTATTTCTTCCACAACCCTTCCTATTAGGAGGTTGTGAGATTTAATGAATCATAAAAGAACACGAGGTTTGGATATTAAGGTCCATCTAAAACAATCCTTTGATTGTAACTGATGCTACTACAATTTACTGTGCCTGGGTGATGTTATAAGGGGTTCACAACATCATTTTTATTCTTACATTTCATCTGAACTTGGGTATTTTGAAGTTCAAAACACGATCCTTGCTTATTTTTGGTGGTTATGCTCTATAAACAGATTTCAAGAGGCTTGTAACTGGGCCCCCAGAACTCTTGTTTTAGCATTTGGTGATGTTGGGTTTCTTTATTGCTTGAACTTAAAGACTTAAAATCTTGAATTTTTGTTGAAAGTTTGTCCTGATATATGAATTTTATTTAGTGCCACAATAAATTTGAAATGTAAATAATTTTGCAATGCCCCTAAAATTTGAAACAGATTCTTGAAATTTAAAAGTTTGCCTTTGATGCAGGTTTAGATCTGTATGGTATGTTGTAGATGCATTCCCTATCTTCAGCAGTTAAATGATTGCTTATGAAAACTTCCATCATATCTTTACTGAAAATATATGTATTTTTTGATAGATGTATCTTTACTGAAAATATTAAAATCTATTGTTTTTGTCCCTGGGAATTATGGCCTTAATGCTAGATGCATTGTGTTGGTGTTCACAAGCTTGTTTTCTTATCAGTCTCTTAATGTACGTAGTACTCCATTTCAACCTGTGCTTTAATAGGAAAAAAATGGAAAATAATAAAAAAATTAAGGAAACAGGAGGGCTGAGCAATTCTTGAAGATGAGGAAAGGAAAAATTATAGGCTAGAATCCTGAGCATCCTATCTAGAACATCTGTAGGTGAATCTCAAGATAAATTCTCCTTCAAAATAGTCTATTATTACTTAAGATCCATGATAGGACACAGTAGAAGGAGATGATCCACTACCTCATCAATCTCTAAGTAGGGAACACAAAGCTTAGGATTGGGAACTCTTAAGGGTCTGCTTATCTGTTAAAAGATCATTGCTACTAATCATTTTATAGGCCATTAACCATGCAAAGGCTTTTATTTTGTAGGAACCCTAGGCACCCAAGGAATCTAATTTCAGGAAATTCAACTGGAGAATCACTGATCGGAAAGGCACAATAAAATTTTTTAATGGAAAATGGACATAAAGGAACCGAAATCTAAACCCTCACATCAGAAAAGGAAGGCTTGCAAAGAGAGTAATAACAAAAATAATCAATTTCTTGATTTGATAGATTTTCTTGATAGGCAATTTAATAAGCGGCAAAAACAGGCCACACAAAGTATACATGATGTATACAAGTGCACTACAAAGCAAAGAACAAGAAAAGAGAAAACCAAAAATACTCCTTCCCCTTAACTTACAATCTAACCAATTGACAAAATCAAACATGGACATGAACCCAACCTCTAAGTTTCCTTTGGTTCACTCTAAATAGTTACACATATAAGAGGATTTAAGCTTTTGATTTGATAACTCAACATTTTCAAATGTCCTTCTATTTATCTTTTTCCAAATAGTCCAAAACAAGCATAAAGGAGCAACTTTCCCATGCTTTCTTCCTCTTCTTTCTGACAAAACGACCTTTTGAACTTAATAATGTTTCTTTAACTAAGGCTTGCAACACCCATAGAACTCCAAACAACAAGAAGACCTGTTGCCATAATAATCTTGCCTTGGTCCTTTTAGAGTGTTCGCTTGTTTTTCAGTGTAATTTACTGTAGTTTAGTTTTCTTTGGCGGGAGGATTCCTCATCCTTCTTTTTGTACTTCTTTTTATCTATCAATAAATCTATTTTTTTTTTTTTTGATAAGCAATCTATCAATAAATCTATGTGTCGTTTGCAATAAAAAAAAAATAATAATAATCTTGCCTTAGAGCAGTGGAGGAGGATGATGTCCTCACTAGATGCCTCCTCACCTTTATGCATAAAACATCTTGATTTGATAGATTTCGATGAAAATCAAAGTTCCAAGAAGAGGAGTGATAATGATTTGAGACATGAGAAATAGGAATATCCTTAATCCTTAAAAATGCTATGAAATTTTGGGTGGACAACACAAAGAGGCTGATTTGCTCACCAAAGGTTTTCCCAAATGCAAATTTTTGAGTCATTTTCCATTGAGAAACAAACAATTTTGAGACATTAAATAAAGCTTGAAATACAACTTGTAGGAGGTTAGTTTGATTCACACCAGTACCATGGAGGGTAAGAAAATGGGTAAAAGCATGGAGGGTGCTCTTGTCAATATTGACTTTAAGGCTTGTCACAAAATCAAACTTTAAGAGATTAAGTTTGATTTCGGATACTTCATCCACATTCGTCCTTGAGAAAAATATCATATCATGCCGAAATTAAAGGGACGTCTTTTTCGTTATCCACCCATTTCAAAAGCCTTGATGAAACTCCCATCTTCATCAAAAGCCTTGAGGATCTTGAAAGATTAATGTCCTTATTGTTCAATTTCCATCTATCTCCTTATATTTCAGATACGAGATATTGGGTATTGTCCTCATCATGAGTTTTTTCAGTTAAGTTGTTTTTTTCAGTTTTATCATGTTCTCCAGATTCAGTCCCCTTCTACCCAGCTAATTTCTATGGAATTCAAAAGTTCCATCTAAGGTCAAGACCTTTGCATGGTTAGAGGCACTTAAGAAGGTAAATACTAACGACTTGCTATAGTTGAGAAGACCTTTCAAAGCCTTTACCCTTGATTGGTGTATCCTATGCAGGAGTAGTAGTGAGGCGATTGATGATCTTTTCTTGCATTGTCCGATTGTTTTAGGATTGTGGCAAAGGATTTTTTCATAGGCTGGGATGGAGTGAGTTTTGCCAGACACTATTTGTGATATGATGGTGATTTCCTTTAAGTGTTTTGGGATTCATTTAGAGGAAGGGCTCTTTGGAGGATAGCTTGTCTTTCTTTGTTGTGGATTGTGTGGAAAGAGAGGAATGCTAGGATATTCGAGAACACTTGGAGGACATTGGATTCATTGTGGGATTCACTTCATTTTTTTGTTTCTTTTTGAGCTTATTGTATAGACATTTTGAAACCCTACCTTTGAGTGTAATTCGGCTTAGTTGGCTCTCGATTTGTACACGTTAGGGTTGTGTTATAGGGGCTGCTGTTGGTTTACTTGTATAGGCCTTTTTGTTCTTTTTGTATAGCCTTCTTTGTTTTGTGGAGGTTTACTTAGTTACTTTTGATCAGGTTTGTTTTTCATGAGGACCTCTCATCCTTCTTTTGTTTTTCTATTGACGCATTTGTCTGTTTCTGATTAAAAAAAAAAAAAAAAAGGATCTCACCAACATTCTACACCAAAAATCCATTGTATTAGTAACTATGAAAGCAGAAGTCTGTCCCCTCCTCACCCCTCTATGACCTTGAGCTGCCTCCACAAAACATTAGCTTTCCATTCACAAGTTCAATGAAGCTAATTGAGTATAGACAACACTTGATATGATCGTGTAAATTGGATGTATGGTCATGAAAATTAAGACTTCTTGTTATTGGTATTAGATAAAATGGACTTTGGTCATAAGTCAATGAGATAGATTAAATGGTGCATATCTATGGTGAAATTCTTAATTCTAGTCAATATAGCCCCCCAAGCAGTTTTTTTAGAGGTCGAGGAGATTGTGGCAAGGAGATGCTCTTTCCTCCTACTTTCTCATTTTGGTAATGGAGGCACTCTATTGGATTTTGAGGAGGGCTAGAAGAGAGGAGGGGGGTTTGCTCCATCTCAGGTTTCAAAGTAGGAGGAAGAGGTGGTGAGAGAATGGAAGTTTGCCATCTGTTGTTTGTTGGGACTAATCAAGAGCATTCGGAGAATCTAAGTTGGGGTTTCATGTGGTTTGAGGCAATATCCGACTTAGGAATCAATATGAAGAAAAGTAAACTAATTCTGTTAGGGAAAGTTGCAAATGTGGAGGGACTAGTTTCAGTGGTGGGCCATGAGATAAGGGATCTATCCACTACATACTTGTGTCTTCCTTTGGGAGCTCCTCACAAATCAATGGGGGTGAGGAATCTGTGGACGAGAGATTTCAGAGAAAGCTTGCCTTATGTAAGAGGCAATACATCTCAAAGGGAGGAAGACTCACCTTGATTAAGTGCATGTTGTCAAGCATTCCAATTTATTTCATGTCTTTAGTCCCCATTCCCAAAAGAGTGAGCTTAAGACTAGAGTAGACTACAGGGAGAGGGGAGGGAAGGGGGTGACATTTGAGAAAAAACCCCATTTAGTTAAGTAGTCTATTGTCCCATTGGATAAGATGAATTGAGGTCTTGGCATAAGAAATTTCCGCACTCTTAATCAAGGTCTCCCTAGCAAATGGAGTAAAGGTTTGCTATTGAGGAGTTCCTTTAGAATCAGGTCATAGCAGGAAAGCTTGTGGTAGATGAAAGGAGGATGGTGGTTGAGGGTGGCAAGGGATGGCTATGGGTGGGGTTGTATCGGCTGGGAGGTCTTTCAAAGTAGATCTCGCTTTATTTAGGTAATGGCAAAAGGGCAAAATTCTAGAAAGATAGATGGTGTGGAGAATGTACTTTGGAAAAGTTCTTCATGGTCTTATTTTCCATAATTGTTGCTAAAGACTCTTGGATAGCAAAGATGTGGGAGCAGGTTTGGGAGCGGGGCCAGTGGAGTCCCCCCTTTCATAGATAGCTCCATGATTAGGAATTGGAAGGAGTGGGAACCTATTTTGGGAGACTGCAATTGAGCTTAATAAGAAGGAATGGGGAGGATAGATTAGGGTGGAAGGAAATCAAGAGTGACAAGTTCTCTGTCAAATCTTTCTACTTCCTTGGCTTGGGGAAGAAGTGAGCCTTTTGCTGCAAGCATAGTTTAGAACCCATGGGTGCTGACAAAGGTGGGTTTCTTTGCTGGGGAAGCTATATGAGGAAGGATTTTAATACTTGATTTAGCTTAGAAGGTGGGGGTGAAGTATTATGAAGAGATGTTTCATGTTTAAAGGGGAAGGATAGTCGGTTGATCACATGCTTCTTCATTGTTCCAAAGCAAGAATCTTGTGGCAGTTGGGTTTTTTCACTGTTTGGAGTTGGTTTGGGTGATGTGCACATTTGTGATGGAACTTTTTCTCAGTTTGTATGGTTCCTTTGTGGGAAAGAAGTGGAAGAAAGCTTGGAGGGTCGCTCCTTTATGCTTGTTTTGGACGCTATAAAAGGAAAAAAATAGGAGATTTGAAGATGCAAAAAATTGGATCAAGCAATGAAATCTTCCTTTATATGCATCTTTTAGGATTGGGCTAGAATATGTATATAGATGATCATTTTATGACCATGATAGGCTTTGGGGATTGGTTGAATTTCAATTGAGGAGAGATGTTTTTTGTTTTCTCTCTCTTTTTGGTTGCCAGTTGGTGCTATTTGTTTATATTGTGTGTACTTCAGTGCACCCTATCTCAGGTGCTTATAATATTTTTTCTTGTTTTGCCTATAAAATAAGAAAAAAAAGAAAGTAAAAGTAAAAAAGAAAAAGACAAAACACACTTGATGTGTGACCTCCATCTAGACTTGAAATCCGAAATCCCCAATCAACATGGTTATTTGCTTTTACAATCAATTCTAAATGTCCCTCTTCTCCTGAATGGACTTTCTCATCCACCAATGCATTGAGCACAACCGAGAATCTGCCTACACTTTATGAAAACTCCTTGATATGGGTGAATGGGTCTCATGAAGCACTTTCCAGGAATGCTTTGGAGAGGACCTTGGTAATTGTTGAGGCTGGCTACTAGGCTAATGGGTCTAAAGTCTTTGATAGTAATGAATGAGGTGAGTTTCTTAGGGACAAAGACAGTAAAAATATAACTGGTACTTTTATGGATGAATATTTAATTAGTTTTGTGTGTGTGTGTCGAAACTACCATTTCATTTCCTCAGGAATAGGGGGCTAATCTAAATTCTCCAACCACCAACTACTACCCTCTCTCCTTTCTCTAATACAACTTTCTGAAAAGAACTTGAAAACTCTTCTACAATGCAATCCTTATTACTATCCTTGTTAGATCTATCTGTTGTCTGAATAGACTATCAATTTCTTTTTTCTCTTGCCATCTTCCACCTTATGAAAGAACTTGGAGGTGTGGTGCCCTGCTTCCCTGGTGCATTCTCTGTAAGCTTTTGCCTCCAGCACATCTCCTCCCTGGATAAGATCTCTTCCAGGTTAGCTTTTATAAAATTATTTAAAAGAGTAAAACTCTTCCTCAATGTGGTCTTGGACACCTAACACAGTCTCATCTTAACATAAATAACCTTAACCAAGTTCTTCTGCCATTACCCTGTGGAAGGGCTTGGGATTGCGGTGTCCTTGGTCTGGTTCACTCTAGACTTTTGCCTCCTGTACATCTCCTCCCTAAGTGAGATCTCTTCTAGTTCAGCTTTGCTATTCACTGTAAGGGCTCAATGGTCATCTAGAAAATGCTCTCTTCTTCCAGGACACCCAAAGGCTCCAGTGTCCTTAGGAATAGAAAGTTTCACTCCCCTAACAAACTAATGATTTCTTTGTTCCTGTTTGAACTATTCTTGAACAAGGTGACGTGTTTGCATGAACCTATGGCCTTCCCACCCAACATCCCAGCCCTCATTCCTTCAAGGCTTCCTATCTGGAATCCAAGTTCCTTAAGGTTCTATTTGTTTTCTATGGAAATCATCTCTGGTGGGAAATATGATTAAACTGGCTAGAAATGACAAGTGCGACGGTGATGCAAGTGTGCTCTATGTACTGGACAAAGGGATAGTGGAATCAACTTTCAACTAATTTCACAGAATTTTCTGAACAAAAAGATGAACTAATGAAAATGCTACAAATCACCTCGGAAATGGCAGCTTAAACTGTTAGTTTTCGTGGCACTACTCAAAAAACACAAGAAAATGGTTACAAGTCTGAGCTTCTCACCTAGCACATGGAACTCTTGATCAGTTTATTGATGAGGTACCAAAATTGATGCTAACTCTTCTGCCAGAAATTTCTTGCATGGAAACAAATTGGACCAAAACAAGATGTGAGTCAAGTGGGTATTTCCTCGAAGCTACTTGTTCTGAAAATGGCCACCATGCAATGTTGTCTTTAATTTCTGAATCACACTCCTTGAAACTGATGCTTGTTTTTTCAGGTGGCAGAGAGAGCTTTGTTCCTATGGAATAATGGTCACATTGAGAACTTAATCAAACAAAATCGCGGTATTATATTGCCCATCATCTTCCCTGCCTTGGAGAAAAATGCTAGAAACCATTGGAATCAGGCTGTCCATGGCTTGACTTTAAATGTCCGCAAGATTTTCTTTGATCTTGATCCTGAGCTGTACAAGGAATGCTTGCTCAAGTTCCAGGAAGACGAATCAAAGGAAGATGAAATTAAAGCCAAACGGGAAGCCGCATGGAAACTTCTAGAAGAAATGGCTGCAAAGAGAGTTGCAAGTAATGAAGCTGTGCTTGTCCCCTGAAAGCATTTCCCTCCACATCTTCAGGTTTGGGAGTGAGCTTCAGATATTTGTTGTGCCTCCATTATTTTTCCTTTTTCTTTTTGACATTTGAGATGGGATTTCATAAAACTGATGACATGGTTCATGAGGTGGAGTGTTCATGGTTATTTAATTCCTCACCTACTATATTAACAGAAAACCGATATCATATGATGTAGGAGAGTTTCTACCAATAAGAAAAAGCCTGATGGAAATTTTTTGAAGTCAATCATTCTCTTTCTATATATCTATACAGGATATCATTATGTTAGAATAAAAGAGCTTAGCTATGCACAAAGCTATTTGTGATTTTTGCTTGTGTTGATGGTCATTTGATCTGATTCTCTTATCTCATTTCCTGGTTTCTGGTTTTGGCTTCAAACTCCTAATGTTCACACGAGTGGGTCACCCTCTTCTCAACCCCGTTTATAATTATCTAAATACATTCTTGTCCCCATTCCAAACTCGTGTTAGGATCCCACCCTAACACGTCCCTAATCAAGAACTTAGGACACAACCATTCTATAAAATCTATGGACGATGGAGGATGTCGGTTTATTTTATTTTCTCAAAAAATTTAATTACATTAAAATAACATTATTTACATGAATTTTTATATTTGATTTTTATGGACAATAATCTTATATTTTTATGTTAAATATATTCAGGAAGTGTACAATGCAAAAATAAATTAAATTATTTTTGTTTAATTTTCTATATAAATGGGACTAGACATGCCTTCATGGGTGATGGCATTCTCCTTCTGAGGTATAACCCATTTTCTGCTTCTTAGAACGGTTTTTTGTTCTTAAAAACATAAAAAACATAAATTATTTTCCTTAATTTGTATATGCGTTATTCTTAGATTGATTAAAAATATGTATTTTAGAGTTTGTCATTAATTAGCAAAGAATAAATTGTTATCCTTCCATGTATCTGTGATGATCATAATTCAATTAGTAGGGTAGTTATTAACTTATGGTGCGTCATAATGTAAGATTTATGTGTGGTTTGTTTGTTTGTTTTTTTTTTTTTTACTTTTTATTGAATATAATTTACTTTAAAATTTTAGATAATTTGTTTTTTAATTTTTTGTTAACTTATTACTCATTTTTTTTTTAAAATTTATAATTGGATAAAAAAAAATCAAAATATTTAACTTTTTTTTAAATACTAAAAATACTATATTGGTTTTTTTATTTTTTTATTTTTTATTATAACTTTTTAACATTTAATAGAAATAAACTAGTAAAAAATAAAATAATTATAAATAAAGAGATAAATATACAATTAAGGACATATTTGAGTTGTTTTCAAAGATTTTTAATTTAAAGAATAAAGAGATAAATATGAAAAATAATTATAAATAAAGAATCACAGATAAATTTTATTTTAAAAAATATTAAAAAAACAAGTTGAGACTATTGAAATACCCAAACAAACTTTTGTTGTAAACAACTATATTTTGAGAATAATTTTTGAAAATATTCTCAAATATACATGTTGGAGGATATGTTTAAACATGCTTAGGTAATGTGAAATCACTCAGAGGAGACTCTTCTCTCCATAATGACCTTAGTCAAGACTATGACACCCACCAAAGACTTGGAACAGTTGAATATGAAGCATCAGTGACAGAAACCTCCCCTAATTACACAAACACAAATGAACACGGATCGATGGTCAGAGAGGCATAATTAATTGTGAACAGTTTAAGCACTTTGTGTTGATGAAACGAACTCCAGAAGCTCATAGTGGCGTTGGAATTTGGTCATGTCTTCTTCAGCCATCGTCACCCAAGCCTCTATTCCACCCCCAGATTTTGTGTCCATCAAAATGATCACATTCTTGATAGGCGCAGTAATAGTGCACACCCAGATAGGCCTCCCAAACCCAAAATCAGTTTCATAAAATGGAAATCTGCTCCAACTGCTAAACCTGTACAGCTCCATCTCTCCCTTGGACATGATCATTTTCTGGGCTTCTTTCATGGCTCCACAAGCCTTTGATAGCCCTTCTTCGCCTTGAAGCTCCTTCACATACTCCTTATCTACCTTTTTTATTGCTCTTCTCAGCCTTCCCACCAAGTCATCCAGCTCTACCTTGCCTTCCTGCTCCGTTACTGTTGCAACTGCTTGCTGCCATAGGTTTCCTAAAGAGCGATCCGACAGTGGTGGCTCTGTCTTCCCCCGTAGATTCACTACATGTGTGACAATGGATGATATGGTGTCCTTCCCTGATTTTTCTCTGGCCACATCCATGGCTGACTTCCATATCAGAGATGTAACAGCTTCTACACGGGTAGAATTGGATGCTTTGGACTGCAGGCGGGCTAAGCTTGCGGCATCAAATAAGAATCTCCTTGTTAGAGTTTTACCGTGGCTGATCACACCACTGGACAGTACCGTATTGATATCTCTTGGTGGGAAGAGGGACGCTGAGTCCAAAAAGGGAGTGATGCCATCATCTGTACCCATTGCTGTTGCAGACCAAGCGGTGAGGAAAGTGGCCAGCGTTGCCCCATCGGCCACCTTGTGTGACATGCATACTCCAATTCCTATTCCGCCACACTCGAAAATTGTTGCTTGAATGGCTGTGATTGCTCTATCTGATGATTCTGATCCCACACTGTACGGTTCACATGGGAGAAGCTTCTGCAACAAATCTATCTCCGGGTCTCTCAGAATTTCTGAGAGCTCAACGTTTGCTCGAGCCTCCATGAACACAGCGCCATCATCACTGCAATCCACACTGTCATTTCCTTTGAGCTTCCCAGCTAAAGGATAGAAGCGGCTTAAGGTTCGGGAGAGAGACCTCTTCAGCAGATCACATATGGTGACGTGATCAACAGCTTCACAGTCGAAATCATCAGCAGAGAAGAGTAGGATAACAGGGACATAAAAGGGAGGAGCAAGTTGATCCAACAGCGAGATTTTGAAGCTTCTGAGGTGATTTGGAGTTGGAGAAGATGGCTTGATGGGCTGTGTTGAAAGGATATCAATCTTCATTTCCATTGTCGTCTTCAACCTTCAAGGAGGCAGCTCAAAAAAAGATTAAAACTCTATACAACACGTTTATGTTCTCTGATTCTCTGGTGTGTAAAGAGGTATAGTTATTTATAGCTAGAAATCAGGAATTAAGAACAAGGCTTGGGCCAAATGATACTTCAGGATTTAAGTTACAAACAATACAACATAGTAGTTGTTTGGCAATTTCCGTTAGCTTTCTCGAAGGACAGGAGGAAGGATCTCTGAAGTAAGATGACTGGTTTGACTTGTCTACAGTAAAAAACATTTTAAATAATAAATAAAAATAATTAATTTATTCTTAAATTTATATTTTCATTTTACCTTTTTACCTTCATTTATTTTAATTATTCCCATGATTTCCTTTACTACTCCACGACCTTCATCGTCGCTCAATCTTTTTTATCCTAATTATAATTTATAAAGATAAATATATTTTAAGTTAATTTTATTAAACAATCTTAATACTTAAAACAAGAATGAAATAATAAGTTTTAAGTTAACAGTATAATTTAACTTAAAATCAAATTAAGTTATTAAGTAATAAATATTAAATTTTATCAAACACTTCCTAAAAGTTTATATTCTTGAAATTAAAAATTCAATTGCTGTGTATTGATAATTTTGTACTAGAAGAATATTTTCTTTTTTTGGGTAATATTCATAGACCCACTGACGATCTACCAGAAGGCAAATAACTTATTGATTCGAATCCAATTCATGAGAAGATAGATAAGTATATAAGGGGGTACGCTATTGTGGAAGCTTTTCTCTTTATTTTACAAAGATTAATGTTATGTGCCAATTGAATGATGGAGATTCTTGTTACTAATGAAGCAAGTTTGAAATTAAAATAATGAATTAGGAACAAGTTTAATATTTTTTTTTTCAAGATAGGTTTGGACATTACTCTATATATATAAATTTTACAAAATAATTTAATTGAAATTTTTTTATTTTCCCATTTTTAATTTTTTTTTTTTAAAAATTAAATGGGATAAATATGAAAAATTTCCATACCCACACCTCATCCCATTTAATTTTCTTATGAAAATTACTTTATAAGAACGAGCTAGAGTATAACAATTCATCTTAAATCTGTCTTATTGCCATTTCTAATTTAACACCGCTTACGTCATCCTGTTCTAAAAATAAATTAAGTTACACGAACATATATGTTGGGACATGAAAGGCAAAATCATGAGCTCAATTCATGATTGAATATGATATCTTGTTTCATATTTCATCAATTAAAAAGAACTTGTTCACTAGCTAGGAGATCTATGCATGGGTGACCAGGGTCAATAGATTCTTAAAATGCTAGCATTGTTACATATTAAATTTAGTTAATTGTATTATTATGAAGTGGCATGGTGCGGTATTTTATAGGCCATTCAATGTGCCCCACTGGGAGAAAGTTGGGGGTGGGGGGACTTGGTATATGATTCTAATATTTGATCATCACCAATTGACTCAAAGTAAACTCCACTATGAAGGACTTACAGATATGCTCTTCTAGATGATGATGACCCTTATAGACTATTAATTAATTAATTAATGTTTCTACTTTCTAGATGGGGAATCTGAGTTGAAATATATGACTCTAGGGGATGAGTACATTCAAATTTTGGGTGACCCTTATATAGACTATTAATTAATTAATGTTTCTACTTTCTAGATGGGGAATCTGAGTAGAAATATATGACTCTAGGGGATGAGTACAATCAAATTGGAGATGCTGGTTCTCACCTTCAGATATTTGGTCATGTGCCTTCTTCATCCAAGCTGCCCATCAAAATAATCACTTGCTTAATATAACATTATTACTGTTGCAAGCATGCCCGCATGGGCTTTCCCTATCCAAAATCAGTAAAAATAAGACAGACCCCAGCCAGTAGAAGCACACATCTTTCATATTGGAAATGTTTTTATTTTAAGTGTTTGTATTTGAATTCTAAAAATGCTTTTTAAAAACATTCTGAATAGACTTAAAGTGTAATTTTAGAAAATATTTTTAATATTTTTAATACTTAAAAAATAAAAATTTTCAAATATTAAAAATGATAGAAACAAGTCATGAGAACAATTTTTCTCTCTCTATATAAATAATTATGAATCATCAAACCTTTATTTTGATTAAATCACTATCATGGATTGAAATTTCGATTTTTATGGATAGTATTTTATAAATTAAAATTAATTTAATAAGATAAATTATTAATAATTTTAATTATTTAAATAAATTAATGTTAATAGAAAAAGTTATTATTACATATTTTTAATAAAATTTAAAAAATTAAATCTTAAAATAAAATATTTTATATAAATTAATTTAATTTTTCATTTAAAATATAATAAAATATGATTTAATAAAAATATTTTAAAAATTTTAAAATAAATATTATCTTGAATAAGATGAACTCCCTTTATCTAACAATATTATGTAACATCTTCCTTTTGATATTAAGGACTATTGTAATATCATATGTATTATATTTATGTATACATTGTTTTTATTTAATAAAATCAAATATTTCTTAACTTAATTCTAACTTTATACATTTTCAAAATTCATATTTATTATTTTTAAAATTCAGATATCGAATTTACCGATATATCTCTGTTTACGATATTTTTCTTCTTGATCATACATATGTCAATTACACTTACAAGATAACTTTAAACTATGTATTTTTACTTATTTGATTAATTTTTGGAGTTTTTTTTAAAACATTCCTATGAATTTTAAATAATTTTCGTTTCATCGATATTTGTAAAAAAAATATCTACCGATATTTTTGATGTATTCATAAAATCAAAGTATCGATATATCCGTAAAATCCGATATATCAATCCATGCTCATAAAAGAATAAACTTCTTAGTAACCCTAATATTTTTGGGTTGACATTTTTTTAATTCAAGTCCAATGAAGTTGCAGTGATTAGCATATTGTTAGGAGATGATAAAAAACTTCTCTGTTTTTTATTATTTTAGTTATAAGTTTACCAAATTGTTAGGAGATGATCCCCCTTGCTTCATGGCGTAGGCTATAGCCTCTTTATTGACTTGGGCTCTCTTTATTGACTTTTAAATGCATGGGGACAAGAGCGGTTGTGCTCGACTTTTTTGACAGGTCAACCTGTAGATCTAGGGTGGGTTGTCTCTTCTTTTGATTTTAGGGAAAATTGTGTTTTCAACATTCATATAGACTTGATAATTAAAGTAAAATTCTTCAATTACCCATAATTAATTAAAAGATATGAGATGGTAATCGATATAAAAATACTTATTTGACTTATTTTTGTCTTTATTCTATCACTCTTCACATGCCACTATTATTTCTTATTTAACCATTTTTAGATTTTTCATTATTTGTTGAAACACTTTTACAAATAATTAAAAAATCAACATTGTTTTTTATTTTTAAATTATAAATGAACAAAAATTATATTAATGATTCAAATACATTTTAGAAAATACTTTCTAAAAAA
The DNA here is from genome assembly GCF_004353265.1 of Vitis riparia. NCBI lineage: Eukaryota > Viridiplantae > Streptophyta > Magnoliopsida > Vitales > Vitaceae > Vitis > Vitis riparia. The sequence continues at coordinate 19,004,050 of NC_048431.1, forward strand.
AATATTAATTTAAATAAATAAAAATGATCTTTTAGTTTAAAATAAATATATTCACTATTTTAATTTCTTTTCTACTAAAAAGTATTTTAAAGTTTTTTTTTTTTTACTATTATAAAATAAAAGGTTTAATTTTTTTTAAATCTTCTTCCTTCTTTATTTTAATAACTTTTTGAATATGACTTTTAGTAATAAGTTATATGAAATGTTGCAAATTTGTATACTAAGGATTTTTTTTTTAATGATTTGAATTAATTGAAAATTTATTAAAATAAGAAAAAGAAAAAGAAAGAAAGAGGATGGATGAAGAGTTTTTATTTTAAGTACTCAATTAAAATGTTTATATGACCTAATTTTAGAAGTGGATTATATTAATACATAGTAGAGATTAAATTTTTCTTATATAAAAGGGTTGAAAGGTATATTTATTTATTTTAAATGAAAACAAGTAGTTAAAAATTATATAGATTATATTTGAGTTTGATTTTAAAATATTTTTCTAGTTTTATTATTTTTTTTTATTTTTAAAAATAATTTTTATTTTCTATATTTTCTCTTTTTGAAAATACGTTTAATAAAAAAATGAAAACTATTTTTAAAAATGAAAATTGAAAACCTTGTTTAATACTATTTTTTTATATGAAAAAAAAAATCATTTATTCATTTATTGTGCCACTGTACAATTGTATTACACTAATTGTACAAGAGAAAGGTACTAAGAAAAATATTTAGGATTAGTGTGGGGAACAATTAGATAATTTTGGAATGAAGAAATTTTGAATATTTTGAAGACTTTAATTTGGCCAATTACCCTATTTACACTTTCAAAATTATTGGAAGGTTGGTAAATTAGTCTTATAAATATTGTCTTCTTGATTAATATATATATATGCATGTGAGTGTTTACATTATTTTCAAGAATAATATGAGAAATAATAAACACCATGTGTCTAATTTGCAAGCTAGAAAAAAAAATTAATAATATTTTATGAGGTATTTAAAAAGTATTTATTATGTGTTCTATAAATTTGAAAAAAAATAATATTTGATGATATATAATTTACAAGTTAGAACAAACAAATAATACTAATATTTTATGAGGTGTTTAAAAATTATTTAATATATATGAGAAATAATATAAGTTTGAAATAAAGAATAATATTTATTATATATTATGTAAGTTTTCAACATATTTAAAAAATATTTATTATATATTATGTAAGTTGGAAAAAAGAATAATATTTGATGAGGTATTTAAAAGTTATTCATTTCAAAAATGCATTTGGCAATAATAATTTTTAACCATATTTCATATTCAATTTGATGAAGAAAAATGATTCAACTTGGTTCCATTATTAAATAGCTGAGAGAAGGGTAAAAGAGTCAAAGAGAGAATGAGTAAGGTGAGGTGATTGGTTAGTTTTTTTACATTTAATAGTCAAGGGTATTTCAAGGATTTTTTAAAGGCAATATCCTTCATCTCAATTTCTACTATTTCATTGGGTTTTGGGTTTAATTATGAATGATAGGAGGACCTTACCTCAATTACCCAACCTAGTTGGGTTGAAAACACAATTCTCCCTTGATTTTATGCACCCTCATATAACTCATTACTCACACTAATGTGAACGTGAATAAAGTTCCTCATGTATTGTCTTGGAATGTTATTGTAGACCCCTTGGGATAGAATGGGTTTTTTTTTGGACTTTATTTTATTTTTTATTTTTCCAGGCCACCCCAAGAAGGAGCCGTTCTTGGGCAGCCAAAGAGGATTGAAGGTAAAGGAATACGACTGATGGGTGAGCTGTTTTTGGGCAGTCATAACAGCTGATGGGTGAATTTTTTTTTTTTTTTTTGAGCGGCTAGATGGGACCGAAAGACAACGAGAAAAGAGGCGTTTTGGGGAGGAGATATTTTTTCTGGGCTGGTTATAGAGTAGCTGACATAGTAAGAAAGTTTGAAGGGTTACAAGGAAGAGAACATGTTTGTTGCAGGTTATAGAGGAGTGTGTTCTGCAACTTGAGGAAAATGAGAGAACCTTTACAGAAGCAAAACGGAGAGGAGTTATTTCAGGTATGATTGGTGTATGTTTCGGGTTCTTTTCTGCTTTCATGCTTTTGTTTCTATCTTTTCTATTGGTTTTTGGATGTTGTTTGTTGTTTGTTGTGGACATTGAAGGGCCATAGGGTTGTCTTGTTGAATCTAATTGTACATATGCATGTTCTGTTTCACTTTCATTTTCGGTGTTTTTGATTTCTCTGGTAAGTATATGATGTTTTGGCCCATCACTGAATTTGATCCTCAAAGATCGTGTTCTTACTTCTTTTTTATTCCACCCATATTTTGCCCATTGATCTTCATGAAATGGAGTTGGATTTAATAGTGTTATCTTCTCTTGTACTTGCCCTGTTTTTCTTCATTTTCTCTTCTGTTTTCTAGTATTTTTGGAGTGTTGTCATTTTTGGGTTAGCATTCCGCCAGCTTATGCGCATGTTGGAGCCTTGTAACAAGGAATGAGAATTCAGAGTGCTTACCTCATATCCACACCACTGTTCATTTCCCATTTGTTCACCACCTTCAATGTCTTTATTTCATCATACTCACCACATTCCATTACCCATACTACCATTCATTCCCCACCCATTTGTTTTTAGTCTTCCCACGTACAAGAAGCCCCATGTGCATGGCCATTTTTACTTTTCCATCCTACATGCCCATATGACTCATCTATCAAAACTGTCACCATTTAAACTACCTCCAACTCATTTCCGTCATCTCCCACTTACATAAATCTTCATGCGCGTGGTCATCCTCCCTTATCCACCACCATACCCATATCTCCACCTTTTCATACCCATTGAGCCCACCTTACTCACTACATTTCCAGCACCCTCTCAAACCCGTCACCCTACCTCTGACCTCCTCTTATTCTCCACATCCAGTGCCTATACCTTCCTACCAGAACAAGAACAGCGGCAAGTTAGAATGGCTAAACTCTTAGAGTCTTGCTTAGGTCCTGTATATCTCTTTGGGAATCTTTCCTTCAGTTTCGGGTGCTTAAATGGATGAAATATCAGTTGCGTTGCAGCAAAGTGGCGTTCGGTTCTTGTGGGTGGCGCGTGGAGAAGTGGCTTGGATAGAGGATACTTGTGCTGACGGAGGGTGTGGCGGACTTGGCACTTGCTTTGATTTTAGCGGCTCCGAGACGATTTTGTGAAAGTGATAGATGTATGTGGAGTTGGTGCAAGGATGGCGCACAACCATGGAAACACTCATGCTGCATACCCTGATCCGGATGCTTCCACTTGGTTTTTTTGGTGTTTATGATGGCCATGGAATTGGAGACTTGGGAACTTTAGTTCAATTTTTTTTTTTTTAAGAATGGATAAGTTGAATGTGGGGAAAAGCAAAGATGAAAAGGTTTTAAAAAATGATGAATGACAAGTTAATGGCATGGGGATTTTCATAAGTGGCAGGGACACTTTTAGTTCTATGAATAAATAAGTGGTAGTGGTATGGGTCCAGTTGTGATTTTTTTTTTTCCTCTCTTTTTTCTCATGTGTCAAAGCTTGATTTCCGTAAATTCTTTTTAAATGATTCTTAAAATCCTTGTTTCTCGAAGAATCTCATTTCTATTCCAATTTTCAAAACTTCTATTTTCAAATGATCGCTAAAAATTCTATTCTCAAATAATTTTTCAAAATTTTGATTCTCATATTTAATTTTTAAAACTTCGATTTTTAAATAATTCTTCAAAATTCCAATTTCTGAATTTAATTTCCAATTTCCAAAATTCCAATTTTTACATTTATTTATTTAATCATTATTATTTTTCGTTATTATTATTATTGTTTATTTATTCATTTATTTTTAAAAATTCCATCTTTAAATAATTCTTCAAAATTCCGATTTCCAAATTTAATTTCTAATTTCCAAAATTCAAATTTTCACATTTATTTATTTAATCACTATTATTTTCGTTATTGTTATTATTTTAATTATTTTATTTATTTATTTTTAAAAATTCCATCTTTAAATAATTCTTCAAAATTCGGATTTCCAAATTTTATTTCCAATTTTCATATTTATTTATTTAATCATTATTTTTTCGTTATTATTTATTTATTTATTTATTTATTTATTCATTTATTTTTAAAAATTCCATCTTTAAACGATTCTTCAAAATTCCGATTTCCAAATTTTATTTCCAATTTTAAACAATTTCAATTTTCACATTTATTTATTTAATCATGATTATTTTCGTTATTATTATTATTTTATTTTATTTATTTATTTTTAAAATTCCATTTTTAAATAATTCTTCAAAATTCCGATTTCCAAATTTTATTTCCAATTTTAAAAAATTCAAAATTTCACATTTATTTATTTAATCATGATTATTTTCGTTATTATTATTATTTTATTTTATTTATTTATTTTTAAAATTCCATTTTTAAATAATTCTTCAAAATTCCGATTTCCAAATTTTATTTCCAATTTTAAAAAATTCAAAATTTCACATTTATTTATTTAATCATGATTATTTTCGTTATTATTATTACTTTATTTATTTATTTATTTTTAAAATTCCATCTTTAAATAATTCTTCAAAATTCCGATTTCCAAATTTAATTCCCAATTTTAGAAATTCCAATTTTCCAATTTTCGAATTTAATTTCCAATTTCTAAAATTCCAATTTTCACATTTATTTATTTATTTATTTATTATTATTATTATTATTATTATTATTATTATTATTATTGTTATTATTATTATTATTATTATTATTATTATTATTATTATTATTATTATTGTTATTATTATTATTATTATTATTATTATTATTATTATTATTACTATTATTATTATTACTATTATTATTATTATTATTATATTTATTTTTAAAAATTCCATCTTCAAATAATTTCCAAGATTCTAATTTTCATAATTTAATTTTCATAGTTCCAATTCTCAAATAATTTTCTAATTTCTTTCAAATTTAATTTCCAAAGTTTCATTCCTTAATTTAATTTTCAAAACTCCAATTTTCAAATAATTTTCAAAATTTCAATTCTTAAATTTAATTTTCGAAACGCCAATTTTCAAGCAATTTTCGGGCTTTCGATTTTCGAATTAATTTCAAAACTTTAGTTTTCTTTCAAATAATTTTGATTTCACTTCAGTTTTCAAATATTTCTTTAATTTTACCACTCTTCATTTTTTCTTAAGGTTTAGGGTCACCAAAAATCCCATTTTTAATAAACCTGTTGCCTTTTTCTTTCAGGCAAGCACCTTCATAAATTTTTCTTTGATTTTAAAATAAATTTTCTATTTCTCTTGATTTTTAAATAAGCAAGAATGAATTTTTCATGATTCTAAAATAATGAAATTTGTGAGACTAATTCATGCAAGATAAATTGGGCTTTGGTGGGGGCCCCACATATGAATTTTCTCTTTTGATTGTCAATTGTCATACTTAATCAATATTGTCTGATCTTTGTCTTGCTTTTTGATATGTATGTGATAATTTTATATTTGAGCTAACTTTGTTTCTATAATGGCGCACTATTACTTGCTGCTAAGGTACGATCTCACTCTCACTTTGTTTATTCTTATGCATGATTTGTTTTATTATTTGATAATTTCATTGGTATCTGTTAATTTCCTTATCAATTGCCATACTTGCTTCATTTTATTTAGTAGAGACCGTATGTATACGGGCTTAGAGGGGTGCTACGGCTCACCACCGTACCTTTCCAATAAGTAACCTGACCCTCAGACCCATACTCGGTTTTTCGAAGACCTGTTTTTTTTTTTTTTTTTTCCTTCAGGAGTCACATTTAGGGTTTTCATTTCTTATTTTGTTTTTCCCTTAAAAAATAAAACAAAAATAAGTGGCGACTCCAAGTCTTTTTCTAAAAATCATAATTTTTCACAAATAAATAAAAAAACGAGTTTAGCCATCGAGTGGGAACGCATCAAGCGAAATACGGGGTCCACTGTTACCTTAAATTATTATTAACTAAAAAAATTTGTCTATTAAGTTCGAGTTTCTGTACCCACATATGTTAAAGAATGTTTTCTCTAAAGTTTTAATTAATTTTATTAAAGTTTCATTTAATGTGTCTTCCATATTTGCATGGTTGGGTTTATATATATACAAGCGATGGGCATGCCCACGTGGTTGGTAGTGTCAATGGATTTCAGGCACCTTTATAGAAATACATAATGTTTTATTGACATTGTGGGTATTGGCTAACTTCGACATTAAATGCGTGATTAGATTTTTGCCTGCTTAGTCAAGTGTTGCTTATGGGAAGGCTTGCATTGGTGTCAGGTGTTGCTTATGGAAAGGCCTGCATTGGCATACGTAATAGGCGGCATGCTTGGGTGAGTTGGATTTTAGTACCTATTTTGGTACCTCTCTCTCTCTCTCCCATTCTCTCTCTATATATATAATGTTGAGTAGTTAATAAAGTAGGTTTAGTGTCTATACTTCTTGTGTAAGTGTTGCACGTCAACTTTGGAAAAGCCTAATTCCATGATATTAATCTCTTATTCACTAGTTTAAGGCTTTAAGCTTATGTGGTATGTATATTTCTGAACACGGACAATAAATTCTTCACATGGAGGATTTGGAAACACCTACGCTTTTTGATTATGCTTTTGACTAACAACAATTTACAAACTGTGTTTTTGGGTGATTGTAGGGACCACCCCCAAATGCGCACGTGGCAACCTCGTAGAGCATTCCTCCATGGGACATGTGGCACATCAACTCTCTGTCTGGATTCCCTCAGGGGGGCATACGACATTCTTAAACTCGTCATTCGGGCGACCCTACTCTCTTGTCCGGAAGTCTTGTCCGGACCCAGTGCTAGCGTCTTAACCAAAAGCCTTGGCCGTGAAACGTAAGCCATCATTGTCTACACTGCCAGAAGCATGCTCGACGAGACTCTTCTAAGTCACTTTAGGCATCTTGTCACAGCTTACGTCCCACCGCCTGCAAAGCGAAAAGACAAGGTTGACGGCAAGTCATCCTTCCCACAGTTTTTGATAGCCGCCTGCAGGACAATGATGGCTCTGCCACCACCTCAACACCATTATGACGAGCCAAAAAGTCTTCCCACCATTAAAGGGGATAGAGCACCTGACACTATAAAAGGCCCTCACACAGTGAAAGAAGGTAGACATTCTTACTCAAAAAAGAGGATAAACTAAAAACATGAGGAAAGAAGCTAACAAAACCATCGGAGGGTGTGTCCGAACCCCCTGTCCGGACATCTTTTGCAGGTTGATTGAAACGGGTATCATCTTCAATTGAAAATGTGCGTCCATCTGGCAACTGTAGTGGCCCCGGTGACACGAGGCTTCAACATTGGCGCCGTCTGTGGGAACCGTAGCAACGACAAAGATGTCCACACTTTTCAGAAGCCGTTCGTCAGCTAGAGGAGACGAAGGCTATTTTGAATGGAGTGAAACCATGGAAAGACGACAACTGGAGAGTGAGCGACAAATGCAAGCTCTGTTCCAAGAAACAACGAGACTTAGAGAAGAAAACGCGGTGTTACGCATCCAGGTTTCGTCCTCGGGACCTCCTCATGACTAATGACCGAGAGGCCAAGGAGCGAATTCTAGGCCTAACCTAGAGTCCGTGTACCCTAGAACTACAAGGGTCATCCCTGATATGCGCGATGAGCGATCTCGGGAACGACCCATGCCTACGTATCATGCTTCACAAGATGAAAGCTTAGACTCTACCCGTCTCTCATCAAAGAGACAGGGCGATAAAAGACCCCAGTTGTCAGACACAATGTGAGCGAGGTTGGGACCACAGGAGCCTGGTAAGGAGAGGCTGCCGATGGCTGCAACCTGGGAAATGTATACCAACTCCCCAGTCGCACCCACCATTCGAAACAACCCCCCGCACCAAGCTGTATGACAAGTTGGAAGGAACTCATCAAATGAACCCTCCCCGTGTTCCATTAGCAAGCGGCTGGATGACATGCTCTCCACGCCTTTCAACTCACATATTATTCATTATGATCCCCCAAGGGGATTTCTTGTGCCAAAATTTTCTGTGTATGATGGGTCTAGCGATCTGTTTGACTATATCATGCACTACCAACAACTCATGACTCTCGACATAGGGAATGACGCGTTGCTGTGCAAGGTATTCCCCGCCAGCTTACAAGGTCAAGCTCTTTCATGGTTTTACCGACTCCCTCTGAACTCTGTTGATAACTTCTGGGATCTATCGGAAGTTTTTGTGGGGCAATATCTGTGCTCCACCCGGCATAAACAGAATATCAGAACCCTGCAAAACATAAAAATGCAGGAGAATGAGTCCTTGAGGGAATTCGTAAAATGGTTTGGTAAGGCTGTATTACAAGTAGAGGCCTACAACATGGATGTTGTCCTCCAAATCTTCAAACGAAGCATATGCCCGAGTACTCCATTCTTTGAATCACTCGCTAAAAAGCCTCCCGCAACTATGGATGGACATGCTCCGACGCGCAAGCAAATACTCAATGCTGGAAGATGATGTGCGCGCAGCCACCCAGCAAATTCTGGTCTCCGGACAGTCAACCAAAAATGACGCGAAAAGAAGTTCCAAATCGCCGAACAGCTAAGGCTGTTTGGCCGCAAGCAGGGAGAGCAAAGTCACCCGGAGCTGCCACCACTCACACCCCTTACTGTGTCATATGAGAAACTTCTTCCCATGATCCGAGACTTGTTCGACTTCAGGTGGCCCGGACCCATCAGAGCGGAGCTAACCAAGAGGGATCATAGCAAGAAGTGTGCTTATCATAAAGAGCATGGGCATACTACGGAGCAATGTAGGAGTTTCCACTACTTGGTAGAAAGACTCATAAAAGCAGGGTATTTGAAGCAGTACTTCCGCTCAGAAGCCAGAGTTGGGGATACCTCCCGAAGTCGTGACTTCGGGACCTCCAGGGCCACGTCGCCTCTAGAGCCGTAATCAATTACATCCACGGAGGACCCCTGGACGAGGAGTATGACTCTAAATGAAAGAGGCAAAGGTTGCTGCGAGTAGCATCAGTACGTGAGTGAGTCAATTCCATCCGGCCCGGATTAACTGGCGGGAATGCCCACCCAATAGATGGAACAATCGTTTTTCCCCTAGTAGACCCCACACGAATATTACAACCACACTGTGACACCCTCATCCTATCTCTTGGGATTGGAGGCTTTGATGTGAGACGGATCCTAGTCGACCCAGGCAACTCGACCGACCTCTTACAGGCGTCAGTAATCAAGCAAATGAGACTCAAGCTATCCGGCCTAGAAAACCCTGGGCGGATTTTGTCAGGATTCAATGGAGTAGCAACCACCTCCCTTGGAGATGTTGTGCTATCGGTCCAAGTAGGTCCGATCATTCTTAATGTACAATTTTCGGTAGTAGAAGATTTGTCTCCCTTTAACGCCATATTGGGACACTCATGGTTGCATTACATGAAAGCCATCTTTTCCACATACCATCAGATGGTAAGCTTTCTCATCGAAGACAGACAAATCGATTTATACGGTAGTCAGCTGGCCGCCCGCCAGTGCTATCAGATAGCACGAGAAGTCGGACTTAGCAAAGATGGCGAGCCACTCTTCGAACCCGCCAACATACCTGGCCAATAACAATTACTGAACCCGACGGATAAAGATCCCCCAGTGGCAGATCTCTCGTAGACAATCTAAATCTCGGAGAAAAACACTCATCTCACACATATCAGCTCCCTCTTGACACTCGAAGAGGCTCGGGATTTCCAGGGTACGCTCAGACAGAACCATGACATTTTTGCGTGGGCGCATTCTGACATGACGGGAATCCATCCGTCAGTTGCCTCCCATCGGCTTAACATCTTGCCTTCATCAAGACTTGTTCGGTAGAAGGTTAGACGATTCCACCCGGATAGGCAAAAGATTATTCGGGATGAGGTTGACGAATTGTTGGAAGCCGAGTTTATTAGAGAAGTAGAGTATCTGGATTGACTGGCAAATGTAGTGGTGGTCCCTAAAAAGGAAGGGAAATGACGAGTGTGCGTCGATTACACCAACCTCAACAATGCATACCCAAAAGACAGTTTCCCTCTGTCGGGGATAGATCAAATTGTGGACATGACGGGCGACCCTACTCTCTTGTCCGGACGTCTTGTCCGGACCCAGTGCTAGCGTCTTAACCAAAAGCCTTGGCCGCGAAATGCAAGCCATCATTGTCTACACTGCCAGAAGCATGCTCGACGGGACTCTCCTGAGTCACTTCAGGCATCCTGTCATAGCCTACGTCTCGCCGCCTACAGAGCGAAAAGACAAGGTTGACGGCAAGTCATCCCTCCCACAATTTCTGACAGTCGCCTGCAGGACAATGATGGCTCTGCCACTACCTCAACACCATCATGACGAGCCAAAAAGTCTTCCCACCATTAAAGGGGACAGAGCTCTTGACACTATAAAAGGCCCTTACATAGTGAAAGAAGGTAGGCGTTCTTACTCAAAAAAGAGGATAGACTAAAAACATGAGGAAAGAAGCTAACAAAACCATCGGAGGGTGTGTCCGGACCCCCTGTCCGGACATCTTTTGCAGGTTGATTGAAGCGGGTATCATCTTCAGTTGAAAAGGCGCGTCCATCTGGCAACTGTAGTGGCCCCGGTGACGTGAGGCTTCAACAGTGATGAGTTTGAATAGACATATATATGCGAGTTGAACCAATGTTTGAGTCATATGCAATATGGTTGGGGCGAAAATGCATACTGGAGAAGCTGCCTCTCACATTTAAACTTGGTCATGTGTTGTTCATCCATTGATACCTATGCCTCTGTTCCATCACCAGACCTCATGCCCATCAAGATAACAACATTCTTAATAGGCGCATTACATGTGCATACTCACATGGGCTTTCCCCATCCAAAATCTGTTTGGTAAAATGGAAATCTCACCCAATTGCTAAACCTGTAAAACTTGACTTGCCATTTGGTCACCATTTCACTTACTTCTTTTAGAGGTTCAGTAGACTGTGATAGCCCATCATCACTTTGAAGTTTCCTCACGTACTCTTCATTGATCTTCCTTATAACTGTCCTTAGCTGAAAACCTATATCAGGCAGCTCTATCTTGTTGTTGCCCTCTGCTATTGAAGCAATGACGTAACGCCAAAGATTGCCAAATGCATAGCCTGGAAGTTTTGAGACCATTTTTTCTCTCAGATTCACTACATGAGAAATTATCCTTGGTAGCTTTGCCTTCCCAGATTTTCCACTGGTTGAATTCATGGCAGACTTGCATATAAAAGTTGTGACAGATTCAATGTGAGTGCGATTATTTATGCAGGAGGTCTTGGCAGCTTTGTCTTTCAGAGTAGCTAAGCTGGTTGCATCAAACACAAACCTCTTAGTTACAAACTTCTACTTACTAAACAAACTAGTTGGCATGATCACATGTAGATGATCACTCGGTAGAAAAGAGGGTTGCCATATCAAAAAGAGGATCAACAATGCTTTCAAAAGCCCTACGAGCGGTTGCAGCCCAAACACATAGAAATGAGGTTAATGTTGCACCATCGGTGATCTTGTGTGAAATGTACACTCCAATTCCTAGTCCATCCCAACCTAAGATGGTCACTTGAATTGCCAGGACTGAACTTGCTTATTTGATCTCACGTTGTAGGGATCAAATGGAAGAAACTGTTGCAGTGTATCCATTTCCAGGTTTCTGAGGATATCTGAGAGCTGAATTCTAGCTCGAGTTTCTGTGAAGGTAACTACTTCATAGTTAAGATCAATTGAAACATCACCTTTGATCATTCTGCCTAAAGGGTAGAATCAGGTTAAGGTTTTTGATAAAGAATTCTTCAACCGAGTACATATGATGGAGCGATCCAAATGGCCATCACACTCAGGGGTGGCATAGAATAGAACATTAGGCACGTAGGTTGGAGGAGCAAGCTAATCTAGGAGGGGGAGTTTGAAGCTTTTAGGATGATTTGGAGTTGGGGAAGATGGTTTGATGGATTCCATGGAGATTTTCTCAATCTTCATACTCACATTTGAATTTGATGTACAATACTAAAAGAAAAAGATATGAGTTAGGTGTCAACCCCTTAACCTCTTGACTTGATGACGGAGAAAAGGGCCTCATGGTAGGCCTTGCACCTATGAGGATCCTAGGTGGAGAAGTAGGGAAAACCTGGAGGTTTGGTGGTTCAAGCCCCAGGAAGCCAAATGAGGAGACAGGTGCAGGTTGCTCGCGCACCAACCATAGGTTGTGCGTGCACCGAACGAGCAACAGGACCAAGGCGCATGCATACTAGTCCTACACGCGCATCCGTCCCAAGCTCACGCGCACAAGGCCTCGCCCATACGTGCACCAGGCTGCACTCGTGCACACACTTGGGGCATATCCTGTACATGAGGCAAGTTGGTGACAATGCAGACAAAAGGTGAGGTTTTTATGGAATATAATTATTGTTTATTTTAATATTTCATTATGTCTCCTCAAGGGGGTCTGATGTCTCTTCTAGACATCATGAGAATAACTCGTATTGCTCGTTAAGGGGAAGGGGGGGATGGGGTAGGTGACTCAAGGGGGCACCATGACATGACCTTGGGTGTGCCTAAGACACTTGGAAGACACACTAGCATACACACATGGGCTCTATGACATGTATGGTGTGAAGCCCATGACCGTAACAACACAAGGCTTGGTGCAAACTACCTCCTCCCCGGGCTGACATGAGGGCGCCTAAAGGACTCGTGCATTGAGTCGATTTGAGAAGCTGTGACCGCAATGCCATGGATCGGTGGGGCACTAAACATGTAGCTGACTTAGACTCATGACGCCTATGCATGATACATGGGCACATAGCCCTGTGCAAGGGAATAGAATAGTCATGGGCGCAATGCCATGACCCAATGTTGTGGATCGGTGGCTTGGTGGGAAACTGAGGCAACGGGCAAGATTGGTAGTGCATGACATGGAGAAGGCAACAGTGAGCCTTGACTGACATAGGGAGCTAACACATGCCCTAGGCCCCATGGGCACCTTGACATGGCACAGACTTGAGCATCAATGTGAGCAAGGCACGTTGATGTACCAAACACATTTGATCAGTTGATGAGAGCAAGTGGATGGTTTAGAGAGCCTTGTTAGAGACACCTTGATGAGCACCCGTTCATAGGAAGCACCTTACGGGGATGAGGCATCTTATTAAGGGGCCTCACCAATAGCTCTATGAAAAATGGCTTGAAGGAACAACAACTGGTTAGTGGGAATAGGTTGATCAGTGCAGCATATGGGATGACAGTAGAAATTCAGCAACAAGGAACTGGTAGATAGCTGAGAAGTTGGTGGCTGGTGTAAAGAGACGTCTCAGTTTGGAAGGGTGTCTCTAGCTAGGTGGTTACATAACCACTAGCAGGCTCCCTTGGTTTGAATTTTGAAATGTAACTGCAGGTTGGGTGTGTTATAAAAACCCCCTGCATTCTTGAGACAAAGTGTTGTATGTATCTATTGAATGCTTAGGGTGTAAGCATTGTATCCTCTGACTCTTGCAAAGTGTTGAGACACTTTGGAACGATTTTGTATCTTGCAGTTGATTGGAATAACACAAGTTAAGAAGCATTCCTGTAATTACTTTGGCCTAGTTACACTGCTTTTATAAAGGCTTAGGGGAAAGGTTGGTTAAGTCTTAGCATTGCACACTCAGTGAAAAATTTTGGGTGATTCCCAGGGGTGTGACACTAGGGCTTGTTATAATTGGTTCTCGACCATCCTATCCATATATATAGAACACATAAGGTTATGCTTTCATGCACAGTTTGTTAATTGCCATTGTCTATAAATTCAACACAAAGAATCCATAAAAGATACAATAGTTTTTATCATAGTAACTTGACATGCATTGCTGGCTCATTTTCTAATAATTTAGAATTTTGAAGTAAAGCATGCATAGAGAGTAAAACCATTGATAATAACTTAAACCCAAATAATTAAGGTGATGGGCTGGTGGAAGTTTGATAAAGCCATTGACCAAGAAAACAATAAGGTTGATAAAACTGTTAAACAACTTTGAAGGATGTAAATGGAGTTTCAAACATTGATTTTGATGCGTTAAAGAAAGCAAACAATTCCAATGTTCTAGATCCAACCCTTATCCTGAATATTAATAAGGCAGCTAGCATCACATAACCTCGCAAATGGGACTCGTCTTTAAGTCAACTTCATTCTATGCAGGTTGACTATGTCGGGGGGCCATGAGCTATATATATGAAGTGTGGATTTAAACATAGAGAACTGATGATGATAAATAAAATGAACTGCACACAGAAATGATCACCCCTTTAATTAGTTTGTGATCGAAAGGAGAAACAAGAAACGGTTAGTCTAGGAAAAGCAAAAGAGGATGAAAATGTTTTCTGGGAAAGAATTATTGTATTCATTGAAAAGAAGTTTTCATATATATATATATATATATATATAGTCTAATTCTCTAACAAACCTAACATATACTTAAGCATCCATCCTGACATCCCCTTTTGGGTAAAAAGATCTTTTACTCTGAGGTTTGTTTTGTATAGAGTAGACCCTTGAATTGGAAACTGCCTTTGTAAGAACATCAGGAGTTTGTGTTGACGAAAATTGGATACAATGGAGAAAAGAAACACTCTCACACACTCACTTTGATACAATGAAACTCTCAAATATACAAAATAAGAAGAACAAGAAGAAGAACACAAGAAAGGCTCAAACAAGTTCTTGGAACTTTGTCCAAAGACTCTATTTCCTCCCACCTCTAGAAATCTTTAGGGAACTAATGGAAATAGTCTTGGGATTGATCAAGCCTTTTCACTTTTCTGCATAAGATTTCAAAAGAAGAAAAGTCATATATATAGCACTCTTAGGGTTGAAAAAAGGTTACAAGGATGAGAAAAAACCCATTGTCTTCCTCAATCTCTTCATCTTTGTAACATTCAAAAATTAAATCATATGTTTAATTCACACATTAAACATGATTTAATCTCAAATGTGTAACTCTCTTACACTTAACCTCTTAAGCTTTGTAAAGTTACAAAGATGAGAAGACTCATTGTCTTCCTTAACCTTTCAAGTTTTGTAACATTTCAAAACTTAATCATATGTGTAAATACCTCTTAAGTTTTGTAAAGTTACAAAGATGAGAAGACTCATTGTCTTCCTTAACCTTTCAAGTTTTGTAACATTTCAAAACTTAATCATGTGTTTAATTCACACTTTAAAAGTGTAACCCTTCTTACACTTTTATTTTCAAAGGTTATTTTTTCAAAAGTGTAACTCTTCTTACACTTTATTTTTAACCAACAATATATATATTTATATAAATATAACAATCCCCCACTTGGTTAAAAATAAACATCAACCCTTATAACCTTAACAGTGAAAATGCATAAAATAAAATATCTTTCGATTTGAATTTTACCTTAGTGTAATTGTCACAAAGCTCCGTTGAAATCCCAGGTTGCTTGTAGCATTGAACCAGTTATTCCTTGTAACGAAACCAGTAACAACACACACACTTCCACTAACCACACGAGTGCCCATTATTTTCTTGCTTAGCACTTTTATGGCCATGTGCTCAATCCATTCATGAACTTTCTTGAAAGAAACTCTAACTCTCATGAGAGGCGGCACCACCCCTAAGTTCACATAGGTGAAATTCTTCCAGCATCCTTGTTACCTTTAAGATGCTTGTCACACATAGACTGAATTTCATTAAAAGCTTTAAGCTTAACCCTCCAACGGTAACAACCAGCATTAATCATCACGGATGGAACTCACATGTTCTAATGCTGCCACAACCCACTTATCAATGACTTGTTTTTACCCATTGAACTTAAGACTAGTCATTTCTTAGTATTAAGTTGGGTTACCATCATTGGTGAGTTTTATTTAAGGAGTTTTAGTCCCATCCCTCTAGATGTTATCCTTACTAAATCTCTTGTAAGAGGTTTAGTAAAAGGATCCGCCAAGTTTCCACTTGACCTCACAAATGAGATTGAGATGATTCCATTTTGAATCAATTGTCTCACATAATCATGTCTAATGCTTATATGTCTAGACTTCCCATTGTACACTCCACTGTACGCACGAGCTAGAGTGGCTTGACTGTCACAATGTATCGACACTGTTGACACATTATTTGCAGTAAAAGGGATGTCCATCATGAGATCCCTAAGCCACTCAGCTTCTTTTCCAGTTGCAGCTAGAGCTATAAACTCTGCCTCCATGGTTGAGTGTGATATACAAGTCTGTTTCTTGGATCCCCAAGAGACAGCCCCACCACCAAGTGTAAAAACCCAACCTGTGGTAGATAAATTATCTCCCACACTCGATATCCAGCTTGCATCTGAATACCCTTCAAGTATAGCAGGAAACTTTGAATATTGGAGGCTTAGTTCTTTGGTATTCTTTAGGTAACCAAGAACTCTACCAATAGCTTTCCAATGTTCCACGCTTGGATTGCTAGTAAACCTACTTAGTTTACTAACTGCAAATGAAATGTCAGCCCTAGTACACTGAGCAGCATACATAAGACTTCCAATTGCACTTGCATACTCAAGTTGAGCCACCGATCTACCATCATTCTTTTCAAGTTTTATACTTGAATCAAATGGAGTATTAGCATTTTTAATCTTGAGATGACTAAATTTGCTAACTACTTTCTCAATATAGTGGGTTTGGTTCAAAGCATAACCCACACTATTTCTTTTCACTTTGATACCCAATATAGTATCAACTTCTCCAAGATCTTTCATCTTGAAGGTTGAGGATAGAAACCTTTTCGTTTCTATTATTCCTTTCATGTCATCACTCAAGATTAACATGTCATCCACATATAGACACACTATGACCATATAGTCATCACAAGTCTTAGAATATAAGCACTTGTCCGCATTGTTGTGTCTAAATCCATCCGAAAGAATAGCATGATCAAATTTTTCGTGCCATTGTTTGGGAGCTTGTTTTAAACCATATAATGATTTGACAAGCTTACACACTTTGTTTTCATTCCCTAGTAGAACAAAACCTTCCGGTTGTTCCATGTAGACCTCCTCATTGAGATTCCCATTCAAGAATGCCGTTTTGACATCCATTTGATGAACAAATAGATTATGAATTGATGCCAAAGCAAACAATATCCTAATCGATGTTGTTCTAGCCACCGGCGCATAGGTATCAAAATAATCAATACCTTCTCTTTGTTTAAACCCCTTAGCTACTAATCTAGCCTTAAAGGTTTGAATCATACCATCAGTGTGATATTTCCTTCGAAATACCCACTTGCACCCTATTGGTTTAGATCCTGGTGGAAGGTCTACCAATTCCCATGTTTGGTTGGACATAATTGAATCCATTTCATCATTGATGGCCTCTTTCCAAAAAGCAACATCTCTAGAAGCCATAGCTTCTTTGTATGTTTTGGGATCCTCCTCTATTTGAAGTACTATAGGAATTTTTCTTATAATATCTTCTCTATTTCCTTCTACTAAGTAAAAGGAAATTCTTTGAGAATCAATCTCATCCGATCCCAACACTTTCTCTTTTCTAGCTCTTTGGCTTTTCCGAGGCACAATGGGTTGCTCAACAACCTTTGAAGGTGTCTCCTCTTGAGACTCTCCAACACTAGTAGGCACTTGAGAATTGCTATCACTCAACAAATTCTCAAAGAACTCTACTTCTCTTGATTCAGTTATCACATTAGACTCCAAGTCTAATAGCCTATAAGCTTTGCTATTTGAGGCATAGCCTACAAATGCACACTTAATGGCTCTTGGACCCAATTTTGTTTTATTTGGATCCGTTTTCTTGCAATAAGCAAGACACCCCCACACTTTGAAGTAACCTATATTAGGCTTCCTTCCTTTCCATAACTCATATGGAGATATCTCATTTTTCTTCATAGGAATTCTATTCAAAATATGGCAAGCAGTCAATAAAGCTTCACCCCACAAATTGAAATTCAATTTAGCATGCAATAACATAGCATTCACCATTTCCAAGAATGTTCTATTCTTTCTCTCCGCTATGCCATTGTGTTGAGGTGTATAGGGTGCGGTGCACTCATGTATTATGCCATATTCTTCACAAAAAGAATTGAATTCACTAGAGAAATATTCACCACCTCTATCACTTCTAAGCACCTTAATATTTTTTCCTAGTTGATTTTCAACTTCGGCTTTGTAAACTTTAAAGGCATTGAAAGTTTCACTTTTGTTTTTCAACAAAAACACATAGGTAAATCTAGAACAATCATCTATGAATGTAAGAAAATACCTATTTCCACCTCTTGTTAACATGCCATTAAGTTCACAAAGATCACTATGTATTAAATCAAGCAAATTAGATGATCTCTCAACACTATGAAAAGGCTTTTTAATCATCTTTGATTTAACACATATTTCACACTTTTCAAATTTCTTGGTATCACAAGCAATCAAACCACATTTCACAATCCTTTTAATAGTGCTTAAACCAACATGTGCAAGCCTATTATGCCACAAAAGTAAAGAATTTGAATCACACATATAAGCGGAAGTAGAAGCCATTTTATAGGTATTGTCATTGGTACAAAGTTTGATCATCCCATCACAAGAATACCCCTTTCCCACAAAGTTCCCCGATTTGGATAAAATTAGCTTACCGGATTCAAACACCGCTTTGATACCCGGTTTGCCAAGCAAATCCCCACTAACCAAATTTTTATTCATATCGGGGACATACAATACATTTGTAAGGGTAACCTTTTTGCCGGAGGTAAAAACAACTTCAATAGTGCCCTTGCCAAACACCTTGGATCTTCCTTCATTGCCCATTTGAACCTCTTGATCTCCCTTTGCATCTTCAAAGGTCTTGAAAAGAGATTTGTCATAGGTAACATGAATTGTGGCACAAGTATCATACCACCATCCTTGCACCTTTCCTTGGACAACGCACACTTCGCTTAGTGTTGCAATGATCTCCTCATCAATTGCATTCACCACAGCCCCTTTTTGGTCCTTTCGGAACCTACACTCCCTAGCATAATGCCCGGGTTTTCCACACACAAAACAAGGACCTTTCTTGCCCTTAAATTGCTCTTGATTTTTCTTGGGGCTCATATAATTTCCGGAATTCCTTTTGACGTTGTTATTTTTACCTCTAGGATGATTGGCCTTTGAAACCGCATTGGCTTTGTTAGTCCCACCATTGGACTCTTCCACCATTTTGTCTCTTGATCTCGATTCTTCCTCAATGCGAAGATGTTTTTGAATCTCCTCCAAGGAGTAATCTTCGCTCTTGTGGAGAATCCTCTTCCGGTAACCTTTCCAACTTGATGGTAATTTAGCCACAATAGCACCAACTTGGAAGGCCTCCGGAAGTTCAATTTTGAGAACTTTCAACTTATTCACAATTACTTGCAACTCATGAATTTGTGGTAAGAGAGGCTTTTCATCAAAAAATTTGAAATCTATGTATTGAGAAATAAGAAACTTTTTGGTACCTTCTTCCTCGGCTTTGTACTTGTTTTCAAGAGCCTCCCAAATCTCCCTCGCGGAATTGGTGTTGGTGTAGAGATCATATAGCCTATCGGATAAGGCGTTCAAAATATGACCCCTACATATGAGCTCATCCTCCTCCCTCTTCTTCCTTGCCGCCACCACTTGAGGTGTGTCATTTTCCTTTGGTTCCGGTAACGGTGCCAAGGTAGGATCAAGGATGTAGAAAATCTTGAGTGCTGTGAGAAGGAATCTCACCTTGTCTTGCCACCTAGTGAAGTTGGAACCATCAAAACGATCCAACCTCACAAGGTCTTGGTTCATAATCTTGATAGTCTCTCCTTCCATTGTGAATAGAGTCTTTGATTGTTGACGAAAATTGGATACAATGGAGAAAAGAAACACTCTCACACACTCACTTTGATACAATGAAACTCTCAAATATACAAAATAAGAAGAACAAGAAGAAGAACACAAGAAAGGCTCAAACAAGTTCTTGGAACTTTGTCCAAAGACTCTATTTCCTCCCACCTCTAGAAATCTTTAGGGAACTAATGGAAATAGTCTTGGGATTGATCAAGCCTTTTCACTTTTCTGCATAAGATTTCAAAAGAAGAAAAGTCATATATATAGCACTCTTAGGGTTGAAAAAAGGTTACAAGGATGAGAAAAAACCCATTGTCTTCCTCAATCTCTTCATCTTTGTAACATTCAAAAATTAAATCATATGTTTAATTCACACATTAAACATGATTTAATCTCAAATGTGTAACTCTCTTACACTTAACCTCTTAAGCTTTGTAAAGTTACAAAGATGAGAAGACTCATTGTCTTCCTTAACCTTTCAAGTTTTGTAACATTTCAAAACTTAATCATATGTGTAAATACCTCTTAAGTTTTGTAAAGTTACAAAGATGAGAAGACTCATTGTCTTCCTTAACCTTTCAAGTTTTGTAACATTTCAAAACTTAATCATGTGTTTAATTCACACTTTAAAAGTGTAACCCTTCTTACACTTTTATTTTCAAAGGTTATTTTTTCAAAAGTGTAACTCTTCTTACACTTTATTTTTAACCAACAATATATATATTTATATAAATATAACAGTTTGATCAGTTGATGGCACGTGTTTAACTTAATTCAACTCTCTTTGCAGTACTTTTTTTCTCTAATAAAGTATGAATCCACTTGAATACGATTTATCCTAGCATGAGGAATTGGGTTGGTTGCAAGCATGATTGTACTAGAATTATTAAACACTTATATCTGAAATATTTTTACTTAAAATCCCTCTAAAAAATAAATTTGATAAATAAAATAAATTTATAGAAGTGTTAATTGATGAAATTTGAACTTTTGATAATTGAGTGTATTTACATTAAATCTTAGAGGCCTTGATAAAATTAACCGTCCTTTAGAACATCAAACACTACTCTAAAACTACCATAAGTGAACGGAGGGCCTACAGCTGAGCCAATTACATGTTAAGGAGCACGTGTGGCACAATAATTTATTTGTCTACGCAAGTAGGAGAGTAGGAATAACTTAGTGGAGTTCCATGCGTCTGTCCTGGACTGCACTTGAAATAATCAATCTCCAAACCTTACAAGATTTTAAAGTAATGAATTCCTATGCACCTTATTTTGAGACCATATTAATTGAAGAAGAAAATAGAAGTAATTGTTGGAAAATGTGTAGGTTTTTCAACCCGTTTGAAACATAAAAGCCTCAAGAAGTCAAAACGCTTTGGCTTTTTGAAGATGGACAATCTCTTTCTCCTCTTTAAAGGTCTATATAAAGAGAGACACATGCTCTCTTTTGGAGTTATGTTTTCGTATTTTGATGTCGAAATAATCAAACCTTCATTTCCTTTTTCCGTTGTGATATAGCAAAACACAGTTGAGTTCGTCGGGAGTGGCTGTCACTTGAAAATAGTTTTATCTTAAGAAATAGATATCTTGCAATTCTCAAAGCACTAGTGGAGAAGACGAATCTGTTTTAAGAGATTGTGACTTCACAAGACTCGGTTTAGTCCCTTCTTCCTTCTCCGTTTATTTGTTTATTTTATTATTATTTTTGTTTTCCTTCTTGAGAGTTTAACTAGGTGTCGATTACAGTAACCTGATATGAAATGTTTAAGCGTACACAATGAACATAACAAGACCCCAAATCCCACAGCCCAACAAAGTCAAACATCAAAAGGAATACTAATAATCACACAATACCAGAAAGCAAATCTAAAGCCAAACGACTGTTTCTCCAGATTTCTTCCATCACCAAGTTCAATCGGAAGCCCCAAACCTTCTTTCATCATCAACAACACCAGGATTAATTCAAAGAGGAGAATTGAAGGAGCTCCTCATCACGTTCAAATACAGCCATCTCTTGTTTTTCAAGAGTAACAAATGCTTCAATTCCATCGCCTTCTCTGGTATCAGTCAAACAGATTATATTCTTTGAACCAATGCCTGTAGGACTTAGCCATATGGGTTTTCCCCATCCAAAGTCTGTTTGGTATAATGAAGTCCTACACCAACTAGTGCATATATACTTATTGACATGGTGATTATCGTTGGAATGGGTAAATTTAGCCCTTTCCTTGAACATGAGTCGTATCAGTTCTTGTCCTGTGAAAATTTTCCCATAGGTATCACAGAAATGTGCCAGCCCTGCCTTCAACTGACCCACCAAGGCATGGAACTCAATCTCACTCTCTCGTGCAGTGTGTATGCTATAAAACCAAACCATGTTTCCAAAAGACTTCTCCGGCAATGGTGGGACAATCCTTTTCCGCATGTTCACAGTTTGGAGTAGAACAGATGGTTTTAGAGAACCTGAGCTCACTTTAGATGCAGCAACCGCACATCTGTAAATAAGAGCAGCCACAACTTCGACCCGTGTGGGATTTTCCACTCCAGACTGAGTCGCCATAGCCTTGAGTGCACCTAGTTTTACGGCCTCAAATACAAACCTCTTCTTGACCAAACTTCCTTTGTAAAGCTTAGCTTCAGGCATACTCAATGAATCACCGGGTGGGAAGAAAGGAGTTAACTCAGCGGAGATTTCCTCACCAGATTTACGTGCCATCGTGGCCCAGTCATTCAAGAAGGCACTTATGCCGTGGAGATCAGAAACCTTGTGTGACACACGCATCCCAATCGCAATTCCTCCACAGCTGAAAAAGGTGATCTGAATAAGCAATAAACTGCCCATGTCTGAGCTGTTCGATTGGATTTCAACTGGCATAAGCAGGTCTAAATAATCCCGAGCCTCTGGATGTTTTACAAATCCTTCCAGGTGGCAATCAATTCGGGCTTCGGAAAAATAGGCTCCCTCATCGTTGCACTCAACCGTAACTCCATCTTTGATCCTTCCAGCTAGTGGATAGTAATGGGTTAGGGTTTCAGATAGGGATTTCTTGAGCCCACTTGATATATGGGCGACATCAACTGAGTTATCCCCTTCCTTGTTCTGGTAGAAGAAGATGATAGGCACATAAATGCGATTAGCAATAAGTAGATCTAATAAGGAGAGCATGTAAATTTTTTTGGAATCTGGGGTGGGAGAGGAGGGTTTGATGGTTTGTCGGGATATTATCTCCGGTTTCATGATTTCCATCACTTGCCAATTGAAACCAACTTCCAAGTTTGCTTTGGTTGTCCTGTGTTATATATCCACGATCATCACTATAATTTATATTACTATAAACAAAATACCTAAAGATAATAATTAAATAATAAATTTTAAATTAACAACTTAAATATAATTTAATTTAAAATTAACTTAAATCATAAAATAATAAATATTAACTCTTACTAAACACCCCTTAAAAGTTTATATTCTTAAAATTAAAAATTTAATTATTCTGATTCTATGAATAGATAATTTTGAATTAGAAGACTTTATTTTTTTTGGGTAATATTCCCCGACCCACTCATGATCTACTAGAAGGCAAATAACTTGATTGATTCGAATCCAATTCAATTCATGAGAAGATTGATGACTATATAAGGGGCATGCTGTCGTGGAAGCTTTGCTCTTTATTTTACAAAGATTGTTATGAGCCAATTCAATGATAGAGATTCTCCCCTGGTGACCCGTGACTTGGCTTTGAACCTGGTAAGTGCAGGAAAGAATATTGAATTAAAGTTTTACTTTTGTCGAATCCAAATCAAATTGTAATGACACATAGTTTGAATCTTTAATTTTATCCTCAACTTTATTTATACTATGTTTCCACCTTCTTCTAGAACTCTTATCCGAAGTTAAGGGCACATTGTCCTCATGATTGAATATGATATCTCGTTTCATATTTCATCAATGAAAAAGAACTTGTTCACCAGCTAGGAGATCTATGCATGGGTGACCAGGGTCAATAGATTCTTAAATGCTAGCATTGTTACATATTAAAGTTAGTTAATTGTATTATTAAGTGGCATGGCGTGGTATTTTATAGGCCATTCAATGTGCCCCACTGGGAGAAAGGTGGAGGACTTGGTCATCACATAACTAAAAGTGACCTCAATATTGTATTGGTATATGATTCTAATATTTGATCATCACCAATTGACTCAAAGTAAAATCCACTATGAAGGTCTTACGGATATGCTCTTCTAGAGGATGATGATTAATGTGGGTGACCCTCACAGACTATTAATTAATTAATGTTTCTACTTTCTAGATGGGGAATCTGAGTAGAAATATATGACTCTAGGGGATGAGTACAATCAAATTGGAGAAGCTGGTTCTCACCTTCAGATATTTGGTCATGTGTCTTGTTCTTCCAAGCTGCCCATCAAAATAACCACTTGCTTAATAGAACATTATTACTGTTGCAAGCATGCCCGCATGGGCTTTCCCTATCAAAAATCAGTAAAAATAAGACAGATTCTAGCCAGTAGAAGCACACATCTTTCATATTTTTTCTTTGCACTCATAAAAGAATAAACTTCTCAGTTCTATCATAAATTCTATTTATTTATATATATATGCGTATCTTTTTACCCATTTCACTTTCCATTACTTACTAATTTTTTCTTCATATAGAGGTTTATTCTCCCACGTAAAGCTACAACTTTAGCGGATAAGTTAGGTTTGGAATCAATATGTCCAACTCATATATACTAAATCCAATCTGTGGTCGGGATAGGAATTTCCAATTCACAAGTCCATGGGCAATTTGGATTCGGATTCCCAGAGTCCACATGGGTTATCACACAAAACAATTATTCCAAAACCTGTGAAATATAATTCATACCATGAAATGAAAGATTAAACTCTAGATATCTTAAAAAACATTTAATTACTACTTTAACATAAATAACTATTTATAAACTCAAATTTCAATTACCAAAGACACTTAATTTAACAACTAAGGAAAATGATACACTTAATTAATAAGTCTAATATAATTAAAAACTAAAAAGGGTTAAAATTTTTTGTTATCTTTTTATGTTTTTTATATTTTAATAAAATAATATATAATATAATGTGTGGGTTTGGATTTTGACGAACGATTTTAATATTTTTGGGTTGGCATTTTTTTAATTCAAGTCCAATGAAGTTGCAGCGATAAGTACTTCTTTGTCTTTGATTAATTTAACTATAAGTTTACAAGATTGTTAGAAAATGATCCCCTCTTGTTTTATGGCGATGACTTTGTGCTCCCTTTATTGACTTTTGAAGGTATGGGGACAAGAGTCGTTGTGCTCGACTTTTTTGGGGTTGGTTGGTTAGTCAGGCCAACCTACGGGTCCAGGGTAGGTTGCCTCTTCCTGTGGTACTTACTTTTGGGTGAGGTGATTTTATGCACCCTCGCAAATCTCATTTTTCATTCTAATGTGAATGTGAAGAACGAGTTCAACCCCCAAGTAGGAGCACTGCTCCCGGCCATTACATTCTTTTAGTGAACATCTATAAGATATTTTTATTTTTTCTTAAAACCTCACTTCTTGAATTTGTAGAATTTTATATTGTTCACCCCCAATTAGGAGCACTACTCCCATTACATTCTTCTACTGAACATCTACAGTCTAATTTTTAATTTTCCATAAAACTTCACTTCTTGAATCCATTACAACCACGATAAAAATGTTTTTTTTTTAAAGCATATTATAGAAAATGACATGTCATATATATAATTATAACTAGAGATGGCAATTTCACAGGCTATTCGGGCCGCCCGACCTATCCTAACTTTATTGGAACGGGTATGAAAATGTTACATTTGGGGATGAGACGGGTTTGGGGATATTCTCACAAACCCGAATCGGATTCGGGTAGGTATGGATTTTATACTAACCTATAGCCAAAAATCCTTTCCTCGCCCACTTTCTGCTCTATTTCTTCTTTCTTCCACACATAAAATGAAACCCCATCCTTCTTGTTTCAATCTCAGCCATTGAAACCCCTTTGCAATCGCTGCGATTCTTCATCCGATTTTAAACTGTGCAAAATTGTAAAAGAAATAGAAGTATTTTTTCAAAGGCACAATTTGGAAAGAATACCAAAGCCTTGAAAGTGAAGAAAATGAAGTAGAGCATTTGATAAGGTTTTATTATAGGGATTTGCTTGAGAGGGGCCAAATCCATGATAAATCTAGAATTTGGATTTACATTAACAAGGTTCGGGATTTGCATTAACGGGGTGGGGACGAGATTATAAGTCTTTTGTTAAACAGGGATGGGAATGTATCAACCCACCCATGTCGGGTTTGGGAAAAAAATTATTTGATTGGGTCGGGAATGGGATAGGGGCTCCCCGTCCCAAATCTGTCTCGTTGCCAACCCTATTGTAGACAATTTAATTTTCCTTAAATTTTATTTTACTTTGCAGAGAATAAAAATCATCTCAAAGTTTATTTTTCTATTTTTCCTTCTTTGAAGTATTTTAGAATTAGTGTGTATTTCTACCTCTTAAAAACCCCACACATTCTATAATTTTTTTAAAGCAAAAAACAGAAAATTTATCTCCCCGATATATATAGGATTCTAAGCTACCCCTTCCATTTTATTTCAGCTTTAAAACTTTAGTCTCAAAGTTCCACATGGATTGTCTTGGAATGTTACCTTAAATTATTATTTAGTAAAAAAATTTATCTATTAAGTTTGAGTTGCTGTACCCACATATGCTAGGTATGGTATCTCTAAAGTTTTAATTAATTTTATCTATCAATTTCTCTTTATCATCAAGCTTATGAGAAGTTTTCTTCCATGGCAAGGTTTCTATTCAATACCATTCAATTTTCCTTCGTAACTGCTTAGCCCATTGGACATTACTCAGCCCAAATCTTAGATGCAAGCCTCCACAGCCTAGAAAGATAAGTTTGAGCATATCCTCGCTCTAATTGGAGCCCAAATCGCAAAAATAGGAAGAGCCCCAAAATTTAAGCTATGAATTAATAACTTCAGTAATTTGATGTTTGGAGCCACGTAATTTCTTTAGCTCCAAACGGTTTTAATATAATGTTAAGTAGTTAACAAAGTAGGTTTAAGCTCTTATTCATTAGTTTAAGGCTTTAAGCTTAGGTGGTCTCTGTATATTTTTGAGCACGGACAATAAATTCTTCGCATGGAGGATTTGGAAACGCTTCTTGATGATGACTTTGACTGACAACAATTTACAGACCGTGTTTCAGGATGATGAGTTTGAATAGACATATGCTTCTAGAGGAGTTGAACCAATGTTTGAATCACATGCAATATGGTTGGGGCGAAAATGCATGAGAAGCTGCTCCTCACGTTCAAACTTGGTCATGTGTTGTTCATCCATCGATACCCATGCCTCTTTTCCATCACCGGACCTCATGCTTTTATCAAGATAACAATATTCTTAATAGGCGCATTGCTGGTGCATACCCACATAGGCTTTTCCCATCCAAAATCAGTTTGGTAAAATGGAAATCTCACCCAACTGCCAGACCTGTAAAACTCAACCTGCCCTTTGGTCACCATTTCACTTACTTCTTTCAGAGATTCAATAGCCTGTGATAGCCCATCTTCACCTTGAAGTTTCCTCACGTACTCTTCATTGATCTTCCTTGTGGCTGTCCTCAGCTGAACAACTATATCAGGCAGCTCTATCTTGTTGTTGCCCTCTGCTATTGAAGCAATGGCGTTACGCCAGAGATTGCCAAACGCATGGCCTGGAAGCTTTGGGACCATCCTCTCTCAGATTCACTACATGGGATTTTATCCTTGGTAGCATTGCCTTCGCAGATTTTTCACTGGTTGAATTCATTGCAGACTTACAGAGAAGAGCTGTGATGGCTTCAATGCGAGTCGGGTTGTTCATGCAGGTGGCCTTAGCAGCTCTGCCTTTTAGAGTGGCTAAGCTGGTTGCATCAAACACAAACCTCGTAGTTACAATCTTCTGCTTACTAAACAAACCAGATGGCATGATCACATGCAGATGATCACTAGGGGGAAAGAGGGTTGCCATATCAAAAAGAGGATCAGCAATGCTTTCAAAAGCCCTACGAGCGGTTAGAGTCCAACCACATAGAAATGAGGCTAATGTTGCACCATCGGCCATGGTTCAAAGTCGCGGTATCGATCACTGACTCGGAGGGTCCTGAGGCATATTGGTCTCAATGTATCAGTTTGGTATCGGATGACACGTAAAATAAGCTAATTAGAAAATTTTAAAAATTATAAAAATATTATGTAAATTATCAGAAAAATATATACAATTAAATAAGCTCAAAAAATTAATAAAATAAAATTGTCTCATATTTAACATTATTTAAATAGTTATAAAAGTATTCGCTCAAAGTTATTTATGATAATGCTAATAAAAGAAAATTATTTTATTTCAAATACAATAACATTTTTACTAACAAATATACAATACAATAATCAATTCCATGTTGAATGACGAGGAGGTTCAAAATCATCATCATCAGTCTTACGATGAGTATACAAATTGGGATGGTAATTCTTGTAGTGAGGATATGGTTGAAAGAGTTGTTCACTACTCGAATATGTTGGTTGAGATGATTGACTTGATGATCCATAATCAAGAAAATATGGTTTCAAAGGCTGTTCGGGATCAACACCATATTGATAGTATCCAAAACCTCGATAAACGATGCTACTACTACTAGAAGATTAATCATATCCATAGGAATCATTATCTCGTGTTCCAGTATTTGAATATTCCTTTAGATGCATCATTGGAAATCGATCAAAATCATTTCTACTATAAGTATTGGAAGAGCTATCACGGTCTCTAAAGTTATGATATGATCTATCATCTACTCTTCTGAAATACGACCTTGATCTTATACATAAATTCTGTAAGTGCTCATCAATACGATGATAATTTGATCTATGATAATCATGCCTACTAGAATAATCATCATCGTTGGGAAATGTAGTTAGCCTTTCCAAATGCTTTCGTTGTTCCCAATCCCTGGTCGATATCCATGATATGTATCTTGTGTGGCATAGTAATTTTCATCTCCTTTTGCCCATGACATGCTAGGATATACTTAACTAACATAACCGCCACCAGTGCTACCATCTCCTCAGTACCCTCACCGGTGCCACCAACTCCTCTATTGCCCCCACTAGTGCCACCACCTCGCCTACTGCCCCCATTGTGACCATCATCACTACTAGAACTTGAAGAAATTATTCTAGGAACCTTACCTTTACGATGAGAATCAATATCTCTTTCTCGTGTAGCATTACTTGTACGCCTACTAACTCTACGATTTGTGGCACCATCATCTTCATGAACTGTTTCTCTACCTTCTTCATTAGGGGGAAGACCTTTATCCAACCAATCCAAATTATCAAATGATAAAATAGGCTCATCTCCTTCTCGTATCCACTCATATAATATATCATCATCATTAAAGATATGATTCAGATCAATTAGATTGTATAAATCTTCATTGTTTCGCTTTGCATCAAATTCTTAACTCGAAGTCGCATATTGTAGTGCACATAAACTAACTTATGATGTGGACTTTCATCGCCATAGTTGTTCCACCATTCAATTATAATAAAGAAAATTCATACTTATTAATCACTATGATATATTTAACAAAAAATGATGATAATTTTTTATTTGTAATAGACATATAAATGTATTGAGTACTTGGAAAATATTGATTTATTGCTTTCTTTGTAAGTGCACTTTCAAATTCTCCTTGGCTGTCAACAAATAATTTCACCTACATCATTAACATTTTTTTTTTGTTAAAGCACATTACATGTACAAAATGTATTATATAAAGGTCACAAACTATTATTATACCTCGTTAATAGCTTTTGCTTCTCTATCCAAATTTGGCTCTAATATCTTGATAACCTCCTTTAATCCAATTTTAATTTCCGGATGGTTGGAGAAACACTTTGAATATTGGAACATTGGATTTAAAAAATATGCCGCCGTAAGTTAAATAATGATCAGTTTATAATAATTTGTACTTGAAAAAAATAATAAAAAATATGTAAAGAGTTTTTTTTTATTACCTACAACATGCAAATGTCTGTGCAATCGACCTTCCTACCTTCTATCAATGACTTCCCAATACTTTTTGCATTGCTTGACCGATGCCTTGATGACCAATTTAGCTCTATCCATTGCTTCATAAATGATTGATAGTGTGGGCTTTTTATCTTGATCAACCAATTTCAATATTTTGACGAGAGGTTCCATGATGGTTTGAACTTCCCTTGCCTTCTTCCAAAATCGATTAGTTAAGATAAAGTTGGATACCTTATCTCTTAGACTTTTTATGCTCATATCTTTATTGAATTCATGCCACTCATTTGTTATGCATGTTCTCTTCAAATCAGCCTCATAACGTATAAGACTCTCAAGTGAAATGAATTCAGTGGCAAAAAGGGTTATTCTTGGCCTTAACAGATCTCTATCCTTGGTGAACACTTTCATCAAATTTACTACTTTCAAGCTATTATAAATAAATCCCGTGATCATATTTGTTTGATCTAATGTTTCCTTAATCTGCTTCATGATTGCAATATCTTCAAGCATTAAATCAATATAGTGGGCTGCACAAGGAGACTAAAACAAATGTTTCCGCTTATCCATTAACAACATACTGACTACATTAAAACTTACCTCATTATCAGTGACTACTTGAACAACATTTTCCTCCCCAACCTCCTCTACAACTTTATCCATAAGGGAAAAGATGTAGTCTGTTGTCTTAGGTATGTTGGTAGTGTTAACTGAAGAATGGTATCTCATACTTCTATCACAATAAATCATGAAATTTATGATAGGCTTTCTAGTCCTAAAACTCCAACCATCACACATGATTGTGCACCCATATATAGGCCATTTAGCCTTCAATGTTGTTATATATACCTCAAGCTTTTGCACCTCCTCTTCCAAATATGTATTTTCAATTTGGTATCCCGTGGGCCCTTTGATGCCTGGACCTGATTCTGCTATGGTATCAATCATTAATTGATAGTAAGGCCCACTGTCAGCTGCATTAAAGGGTATTGCATTAAAGAGAGAATTTAGAAATAGCTTTAACCACTTTCTTCACGCCTTTAGTATAAAACAATTTTTATTTTATTTTATTGAATTTTGCTTTGATGAGAACATGTAGGGATCAATTCCTTTTAGAGGTATGCTGGCTCATTCTCTTACACTGAAGCTACGTGTCAGTCCGCGCTTAATTCTAGCATTAAAAGGTTGTGAGGAACTAGCACCCTTTTGATGCTCTTGTCTACCTTCTTCAAAAATTTGTCGACTTTTTTTCATTGCTTGTTTCATTTGTCTTCTTTCAAAATCAACCATAACAATTTCCTCAATTTCATCATCAGAATCACCCTCATCAATTTCATGGAAATATTCTTTATTTAAGGAACTCAAATGTTGTTTATTTTTTTTTTTCTTTAACTATGTTTTTTCTTTTGCAATATCAAACATATGTTGTCTAACACTATGTGACACTTCTACCGCAACACGTGGGCATCCTTCCACTTGTTCGGATATATGTGCGATGTGTAGCTTTAATATTGTTATACCGCCATGTATAACTTTCCCACAATATTTACACTTCGTGGTTCTTCTACTACCACCAACAGGTTCTGCATGCTCCCAACCAATATCATGTTTTAAAGCCATTTTGAAATTTTAACCTAACCATGTATAAAAGGAAAACATCTTACTTTTCAAATTAAATATATATAAACACATTTATATAAGAATTGTAACATTTAATTTTCCACTCACTTATATGTTTCATATTGTTACCATATAAAAATAAATTCTACTAAAAAAAAGCAATAAACACGATATCACCTAAGTTCACCATATTTTATTTTCCACTTATTTATATGTTTTTTTAATTAAAATAAATAATAGTTAAATAAATGAATATTTTTATAAAACAAAATTCTATTTAAAAAGTTTTGTTTGATAATTATTGATTTCCTATTGTAATTTAATTGTAGAATATTATAAAATAAAAAATCTACATGATATAACGAAGTAAAATTGATTCAAATATAAATGTAATTTCTCTATACCATGTAAATGCATACCCTTCAACCTGTGTTATTAAATTATTGCTTTTATAGTTATGATTATTTGAAAAAAAAATTATTTGGAAAAAAAATTGTTTTAAATAATTATTAAAGGAGAGAGAATATCTTGATTGGTTTATTTTATTTTATTTTTTATTTTTTTTACTGAGTTAGTCGAGTTATCTCGGAATATCAGCTAAGTCATCCAAGTCCAACCAATTCAAGGTTGAGTCTGGGTATAAATCTATATCTAGTATCAAACTTGTCGCGATTGGCATAGAGGTGGATACGACTCGGTTGAGTCATACTAGGCTCGACCGATTTTTTGAACCCTGATTCTATGTGCTTAATATATAGACAATGCTAGGTAACAAACTGTGCATGAAAGCATGACCCCATGTGCTCTATATATATGTATATGATGGTCGGGCAGACTACTACCAATTATAACAAGGCCTAGCTCATAGTTTTTTTTTTTTAGTATTGCAAATCAAATTCAAAGATGAGTATGAGATAATCTCCATGGAATCCATCAAACCATCCTCCCCAACTCCATATTATTTTAAAAGCTTCAAACTCTCTCTCGTAGATCAACTTGTTTCCCCAACCTATGTGCCTATTGTTCTATTCTATGC
This sequence comes from Vitis riparia, assembly GCF_004353265.1. Classification (NCBI taxonomy): domain Eukaryota; kingdom Viridiplantae; phylum Streptophyta; class Magnoliopsida; order Vitales; family Vitaceae; genus Vitis; species Vitis riparia. Next base: position 19,036,722 of record NC_048431.1, read on the forward strand.
TGCCTTTGAGTGTGATGACAATTTGGATTACTCCATCATATGTACACGGTTGAAGAATTCTTTATTGGAAACCTTAACCCTATTCTACCCTTTAGGTGGAATGATCAAAGTTGATGTTTCAATTGATCTTAGTTATGAAGCAGTTACCTTCGTGGAAGCTCAAGCTAGCATTCAACTCTCATATATCCTCAACAGGGTTCAAAAAATCTGTTAAGTCCGATACGACTCGGCTGAGTTGTATCCACCTCGACACCGACTGCGACGAGTCCGATACTAGATACGGATTTATACCCAAACTTGCCCTTGAATCGGTTGGACTTGGATGACTCGACTGATATTCCGAGTTAACTTGGCCAACTCGGTTAAAAAAAAACCTAATCAAGAGATTCCTTCTCCTTTCCCATCACAACAAGAATCAAAGATTTTAAGAGAAATAAGAGATTCCTCTACAAAAGAAAACATCCATGAATGTGTGATTCATGAACCCAATCTTTCAACCACAACATCAAACGAGTAGAAGAAAAAAACAAGTTTGAAACAAACCCGTGACCCTTTCAAAAGCCTTTAAAAAGAGAAAAAAAAAAAAAAAATCAACAAATGATGATGCATGGTGGAAAATTTACTTACTTAACCCTAAATCTACCATTGCCGAAGTGTAGATCTTTGGCGCGCCGCCGGTGCCACAACGGTGACTGGACGACGACAAGGCAATCCTTCCTTTGATTGTGGTTATGTGTTATCATGACTGCTATAAACGTGTGATTGTTTGTGGTAATGAGGGTGTGTTGGGAAATGTCTAACCATCTGTAGAATGTGGAGTGTTGGGGAAGATAGCCATCAAATCGTGGTGTGTTAGGTCATTGGGGAAGACAAGCTAACAAAAAGGAAATTGAAGATATATTAGTAAAGGTAAAATTTGATTTACCTTATTTAAATCATCACACCCACACTGCCACACACAGTCACACCACGTTGAGATTATATTTTTAATTTATTAAATCAAATTATATAAATTGGTAAATTATATTTTGCTGATTTGATTCATAATTAGATTACAAAAATTACATAATTTGAATCAATTAAAAATATATTTAAAATTTTATTTACCTTATTATGTTGAGATTATATTTTTAATTTATTAAATTATGTAAATTTTTTATTTTATAATATTAAATTAATTTACATGTATTTAAATTGGTAAAATTAGGAAATTTATGTATGCAGTGTAAAGTAATGTTCAGATGTAATGTTATGAAATTGAAGAATTGGAAAGTAATGTTTATATGAAATTGGAGAATTCATAATGACAATATTATGATGATATTAAATATATTTATATATAATGTTTTTATTTTATATAGAGATTATATTTTTAATTTATTAAATTATGTAATTTTTTTTATCTTATAATATTAAATTGGTTCACTAAATTATTTTGGATGGTATAGAAATTATATTTCTTAATATAAAATACATTTATATGGTAAACTTTATATGATATAGATATTATATTTTTAATTTATGTTTTTATCTTATAATATTGCAAAATTAAATTACATTAGAAAATTAATAATTATTTAAAACAATTTTTTTTTTTCAAATAATCATAACTATAAAAGTAAGATTTAATAATTCGGATTGAAGGGTATGCATTTACATGATATAGAGAAATTACATTTATATTTGAATCAATTTTACTTCATTATATCATGTAGATTTTTTATTTTATAATATTCTACAATTAAATTACAATAGGAAATCAATAATTATCAAAACAAACTTTTTTAAATGATTTTTTTTATAAAAATATTCATTTATTTAAATATTATTTATTTTAATTAAAAAACATATAAATACGTGGAAAAATAAAAGATGGTAAACTTGGTGAGATTGTGTTTATTGTTTTTTTAGTAGAATTTATTTTTATATGGAAACAATATGAAACATATAAGTGAGTGGAAAATTGAATATTATAATTCTTATATAAATGTGTTTATATATATTTAATTTGAAAAGTAAGTTGTTTTCCTTTTATATATGGTTAGGTTAAAATTTCAAAATGGCTTCAAAACATGATATTGGTTGGAAGCATGCAGAACCTGTTAATGGTAGTAGAAGAACCACAGATTGTAAATATTATGGGAAAGTTATACATGGTGGTATAACAAGATTAAAGCAACACATCACACATATATCTGGACAAGTGGAATGATGTCCACGTGTACCGGTAGAAGTGTCACATAGTGTTAGATAACATATGTTTGATACTGCAAAAGAAAAAAACACAGTTAAAGAAAAAAAAAAAAGAATGACTTTTGAGTTCCTTAAATAAAGAAAATTTCTATGAAATTGATGAGGGTGATTCTGATGATGAAATTAAGGAAGTTACTATGGTTGATCTTGAAAGAAGACAAATGAAACAAGCAATAAAAGAAAATCGTCGAATTTTTGAAAAAGGTAGACAAGACCATCAGAATGGTGCTAGTTCCTCACAACCTTCTAATGCTAGGATTAAGCGCAAACCGACACATAGCTTCAATGTAAGAGAAGGAGCTAGCACACCTCCAAAAGGAATTGATCCCTACATGTTCCCATCAAAGTTTTCTACTAAAGACGTGAAAAAAGTGGGTAAAACTATTTCTACATTCTTTCTCTTTAATGCAATACCCTTTAATGTAGCTGACAGTGGGCCTTACTATCAATCAATGATTGATACCATAGTAGAAGCAGGTCCGAGTATCAAGGGTCCCATGGGATACTGAATTAGAAATACATATTTGGAAGATGAGGTGAAAGAGCTTGTGGTTTATATAACAACATTGAAGGCTAAATGACCTATATATTGGTTCACAATCATGTGTGATGGTTGGAGTTCTAGGACTAGAAAGCCTATCATCAATTTCATGATTTATTGTGATAGAAGTATGATCTACCATTCTTCAGTTGACACTACCAACATATCTAAGACAATAGACTACATCTTTTCCCTTATGGATAAAGTTGTAGAGAAGGTTGGGGATGAAAATGTTGTTCAAGTAGTCATTGACAATGAAGCAAGTTTTAAAGCAATCGTATATTGTTGATGGAGAAGCAGAAACATTTGTTTTGGTCTTCTTGTGCAACCCACTATATTGATTTAATGCTTGAAAATATTTCAAGCATGAAGCAGATTAAGGAGACATTAGATCAAGGAAAGATGATCACAAGATTTATTTATAATAGTTGAAAGTAGTGAATTTGATGAAAGTGTTCACCAAGGATAGAGATCTGTTAAGGCTAGGAATAACCTGTTTTGCCATTGAATTCATTTCACTTGAGAGTTTTATATGTTATGAGGCTGATTTGAAGAGAATGTGCACAACAAATGAGTGACATGAATTCAATAAAGATAGGAGTAGAAAAAGTCTAAGAGATAAGGTATCCAACCTTATCTTAACTGATCGATTTTGGAAGAAGGTAGGGGAAGTTCAAACTATCATGGAACCTCTTGTCAAAATATTGAAATTGGTTTATCAATATAAAAATCCCACATTATCAATCATTTATGAAGCAATGGATAAAGCTAAATTTGTTATCAAGGCATCGGTCAAGCAATAGGAAAAGTATTGGGAAGGCATTGATAGAAGGTAGGAAGGTCAATTGCACAGACATTTGCATGTTGCAGGTAATAAAAAAAATTCTTTATATATTTTTTTCAAGTACAAATTATTATAAACTGATCATTATTTAACTTATGACAACATATTTTTTTTAAATCCAATGTTCCAATATTCAAAGTATTTCTCCAACCATCTGAAAATTAAAATTGGATTAAAGGAGGTTATCAAGATATTAGAGTCACATTTGGATAGACAAGCAAAAGCTATTAACGAGGTATAATAATAGTTTGTGACATTTCTATAATACATTTTGTATATGTAATGTGCATTAACAAAAAAATAAAAATAAAATGTTAATGATGTAGGTGAAATTATTTATTGACGGCCAAGGAGAATTTGGAAGTGCACTTACAAATAAAGCAATAAATCAATCTCTTCTAAGTACTCAATACATTTACGTTTATTACAGATACGAAATTATTATCATTTTTTGTTAAATATATCATAGTGATTAATAAGTATGCATTTTCTTTATTATAGCTAAATGGTGGAACAACTATGGCGACGAAGGTCCACATCTACAAAAGATTGTTGTTAAAATTTTAAGCCCAACTTGTTCTTCATCGGGTTGTGAAAGAAATTGGAGTACATGGTCATTGATTCACACAAAGTTGTGCAACTATTTGGCAATTAAAAAGTTGCATAAGTTAGTTTATGTGCACTACAATATGTGACTTTGAGTTAAGAATTTGATGTAAGAGCGAAACAATAAAGATTTATACAATCCAATTGATTTGAATCATATCTTTAATGATGGTGATATATTAGATGAGTGGATACGAGAAGGAGATGAACCTATTTTATCATCTGACAATTTGGATTGGTTGGATAAAGGTCTTCCTCCAAATGAAGAAGGTAGAAAAACAATTCATGAAGATGATGGTGCCACAAATCGTAGAGTTAGTAGGCGTACAAGTAATGCTACATAAGAATGAGATATCGATTCCCATCATAAAGGTAAGACTCCTAGAATAATTTCTTCAAGTTCTAGTAGTGATGATGGTCATAATTGAGTAGGCAGGGTGGTGGCACTAGTGGGGGCAGTAGAGGAGTTGGTGGCATCAGTGAGGGTACTGGAGGAGATGGTAGCACCGGTGGCGGTTATGTTAGTTAAGTAGATCCTAGCATGTCATGGGCACATGAAGATGAAAATTACTATGCCACACAAGACACAAAGTATAGATATCGATCAGGGATATGGGAACTATGAAAGCATTTGGAAAGACTAACTACATTTCCCAATGATGATGATTATTCTAGTGGGCATAATTATCATAGATCAAATTATCACCGTATTGATGAGCACTTACAAAATTTAGGTATAGGATCAAGGTAGTATTTCAGAGGAGTAGATGACAGATCATATCACAACTTCAGAGACCGTGATAGCTCTTCCAATACTTTTAGTAGAAATGATTTTAATTGATTTCCAATGATGCATCCAGAGGAATATTCAAATATTGAAACACGAGCTAGTGATTCCTATGGATATGATCAATCTTCTAGTAGCAGTAGCATTGCTTATCGAGGTTTTGGATACTATCAATATGGTGTTGATCTCGAACAACCTTCGAAATCATATTTTTTTTATTATGGATCATCAAGCCAATCATCTTAGTTAACATATTCAAGTTATGAACAACTCTTTCAACCATATCCTCACTACGGGAATTACCATCCCAATTTGTATACTCGTCGTAGGACTGATGATGATGATATTGAACCCCCTCGTCATTCAATATGGAATTGATTATTGTATTGTATGTTTGTTTGTAAAAATGTTATTGTATTTGAAATAAAATAAATTTCTTTTATTAGCATTATCATAAATAACTTTGAGCGGATACTTTTATAACTATTTAAATAGTGTTAAATATGAGACAATTTTATTTTATTAATTTTTTGAGCTTATTTAATTGTTTATATTTTTCTAATGATTTACATAATATTTTTATATTTTTTTGAATTTTCTAATTAACTTATTTTATGTATCGTTCGATACCAAGCCAATACATTGAGACTGATACTCCTCGGGACCTTTCGAGTCAATGACCGATGTTGTGACTTTGAATCATGCATATAATCCATAACAGATACAATAGTTTTTTATCATAGTAACTTCACATGCATTGATGGCCTATTTTCTAATAGTTTGGAATTTTGTAGTAAAACATGTAAAAAGACTAAAACCATTGATAACAACTTAAACCCAAATAATTAAGGTGATGGGTTGGTGGGAGTTTGATAAAGCCATTTACCAAGAAAACAATAAGGTTGATCAAACATTAACCAACTTTGAAGGATGTAAATGGAGTTTCAAATAGTCAATGGAAATAGTAAAAACAGTTGATCCACTCATTCCTTTAGAGGTTGAAAGTAGTAGACATTGATTTTGATGCGTTAAAGAAAGAAAACAATTCCAATGTTCTATATTCAACCCTTTTCCTGAATATTAATAAGGTAGCTAGCATCATATAACCTCGCAAATGGGACTCGTCTCTAAGTCAACTTCATTCTCTACAGGTTGACTATATCGTGGGCCCATGAACTATACATATAAAGTGTGGGTTTAAATATAGAGAACTGTTGATGATAACTAAAATGTGTTGAACATAGAAATGATCGTCCCTCTAATTAGTTTGTGATCTAAAGGAAAAACAAGAAACGTTACTCTAGGAAAAGCAGAAGAGGATGAAAATGTTTTATGGGAAAGAATTATTTCATTCATTGAACAACAAGTTTTCATACTTCATTTTATATATATATAGTCTAATTCTCTTACAAACTTAACATATACTTAAGTATCCATCCTGACATCCCCCTTGGGTAAAAAGATTTGTTACTTTGAGGTTTGTTTTGTAAAGGGTAGACCCTTGAGTTGGAAACTGCCTTTGTAAGAACATCAGCAGTTTGATTGGTTGATGACACATGTTTGATTTAATTCAATTCTATTTGCAATACTTTTTCTTTAATAAAGTATGGATTCCTAACATGAAGAATTGGTTGGTTGCAAGCATGATTGTACTAGGATTGTCACACCAAACCACTAGAATCCTTTGACTGGGATTTTGATATTTTATAGTGATTCATGCCTAATTGGTGTCTCAGCTGATTCGTGTCCAGCTGGTGCTCCTTGATTGAGGGATTAATCAACAAAATTTATAACCTATTACACCATATACTAGGGTAGCAAAGACAAAGCTACTATAGCATAGTGGCTCTAGGATCGTTCACTGGGATGGGTTTTCATTTCACAAATGATATTAATTCAAAGCTGAATTGGTGCCTTTTCATTTCAAGGTTAGCTTTAAAAGAAAACATAAAGACGTTTGAATGAAAAAGATTGGTTTTAAGCTAACCAAAAATAGTAACTGATTTTTCCTACAAAGAAAAGTGTTTCTTGGAGTTTCAGATCACTAGGCTCAGATTCCTTATACAAAAAGGAGAGTTCCGGTCACTTGTTTCAATTCCTCACATTAGAGAATTAACATAAAGTCAATTCTCTAACAGGTGCTGCACAAATGCTTCCCTCAATTGGATTTCAGCTTTAATTCTCTCACTGATGCAACTTGCAATGGTTTGAGCCTCTCACTAGCCTTTACCATTCAAGGTGATCTTTAACCTTGGATTACCCGTCAAAAGCTCGCAAGAGATAACTAATGGATGTCTCCTTGGAGTCCAAAAGCTTACCAAGTGTTGGCTAGTCTAGAAAATCCTACCTTCAAGTCATCTACCAGAGGCTCGCAAGGGGTAAACTAGTGCATCTCCATGGGTGAAGATCACTTGCCTTACCAAGTGTTGGCCCAGGTGATTTAAAGGTGTTTTAAGTTAACTAAAAAGATAAAAACCATCAACGGGTCACACTTTCTCTTCATTAAAAACTAAAACAACAAAACTTCCAATTTATGCATGAGGAAACTCACCCGGCTTTCTTCACTCCAAGAAACAAAGAGCCTAGCCTCTCATTCTCTGAGAAAACATCTCAGAGAATGTTTGGCTATCAAGAAAATGAAAATGAAAGAGAAAACAAAAATATATAGAAGAAACAGAGCAAGTGCTCTGTTCGTTGCTTACATATATCTATGATGGATCTCCTGGAACCACCTCCTCCGAGAGTCCTCCTGAGAATTTATATAGGAAGGTAATTTACCCTTCCTTGCATACTTCCTAACTAAGGAATTACATGAGTGGCTGAATACAAGGAGAAAATGGAAATTTAGACACAAAAATATCAGAAGAAAAGATCTAAAAGAGTCGGTGCACAGCTATCGGGAAGCTTCAGGACCGTTTCGCAGGTGAAAATGAGGTCTGCGAGATTTTGCAGATGCACAAGAGGAGCTGCGAAATTTCTTCATAGCAACCAGCTGCTTCAACACCTTTGCAAAGTGGACTTCCATCATGTGGTGTTTGGCTTCCATCGCGGCGTGAAGCTTCAGGGGAAATCCATGGCACTGTGCAAAAGTGTTGCGAAATATCTCGCAACAAAAGGGTGATTTCGCAACACTTTGCTGAAGCCTTCCTTCAGCTTGGAGCAGTTGTCTTCCAAAGGCTGTAACTTCCTCATTTCAGCTCCAAATTGCACACGGTTTGAAGCATTGGATTGTTGACTTCCTAAGCTTTGAAATGGTATATAGCATGTAGAAAATGGACTTCGGGAAGTGCTCCAAAAATGCGAAGGAAGACTGCAGCTGCAGTCCTCTGTTTTCTTCACTCTTTTCTCCTCTTTGCTTCTCTCCTTGCATACTTTGAACGACTTTAGCAAAGGGCTATGGAGCTCCAAATCTTGGTTCTTCATGAATTTGAGCTCTTCATTGCTTTGCCATGGATTCCAAATAACTCTCCTCAATCTCATAATGCTTTGGTGATCAAAATACTAACAAAAACACCAAAACTTACACATTTTGATTAGAATTGATTGAAAGGGGCCTTAACATGCTAATTGGGTTAAAAGGCACTAACTACTACTCAAAAGTGTTTAAAAGGATTAATTAAAGGCTATCAAATAGCACTTTTTGAGTAGTAATCATATAGTAGGGACTGTATCCAGGTGAATTTAGCAACAATATCTTTGCTAGACTTCTATGATTAATTAGCCTTTGTGCTCAATCTAGAACCAAAATGTTTTTTTTTTTTTTGTTTTTGTTTCTTTAAATGCCAAGCTATTAAGCTTGAGATAAGAGAAACACAATAGCCTGATGTTGATCTTTTATCATCAAGGTCGCAAGTACAATGTCCAACCAAATCAAGATTTTTAGATCTTTGTGGATGTAAACTAGATCGAAAATCCCATTCAAGGATCTTAAAATTATTTTTACTACTTTCCAATGTGACTTTAAGGAATTTTGCTTAAGTTGACAAACCCCGTTAACACTATAAGCTATTTAAGGTCTAGTTATGATTCCTATTACTAGGAATCCTAGGTTACATTGTTCCTTATCGTGTCTCTATAGGGAATACATATTGTCACGAATCTCCATCAATAATGACCTAATCTATATGGATATATGACCATATTAGGGTCTTATCTATCGATTAAAGTCTGTTATTAATTTCAATAGAGACTCAATATTTTCTCAAGGTTGTGTGTCCATGTAATATATAAGCTTGGTAAATCATGCTAATCTAATAGCCTTACGTCATGATTCACTGTAGGTCCTGTGTAATGTGTAACGATATACACTAGTGTACTCACTATGGGAAACCCATCATAATAACCAAGATAAGTTATCCCTCAAATTAGGAGGTAGTACAGTACAACCTCTATTGGATTACTCAATTGCTCAATCCATAGATTAACTGTAAACTACTTACCATCTTACAAGGAACTTATAACTTATATCTTTAATGCAACTTCTAATGCACCTAAGTCATATACAATGCAAGTGATATAGGTTTGAATGCTTAAATCAATATAAGTGCAAACGATTGATAGAAAAGTGGAAGTTCATGTCTAACCTTGTTACATTATATCTTGCTTTTAAAGACTCCATATCAACAATTACATATTATGGAGCATCAATGATTGACCTATATCACACCACACATTCTCCATAAGATAACTACTAGAAGCTAAAAACTTCACTCCACTAGTCATAGGAGTGATTTGACCTATGGCATATTGCATCTTTGCCTTATAAAGCAAATCTATGGTTTGGGAGAGGACTAACCTTTCATTGGTACATTGTACCTGAATGCCAATAGTTTACACTCCTAGATCCTTTAGAGAAAATTCCTTATTCAAACTAGTAATAAGACTAGTAACAATTGTGTTATCATTGCCTGTAATCAATATACCATCCATATAGACAAGCACAAATGTGGAATAACTTAATGTAATTCTAATGAACAACAATTAGTCTGATCAAGTTGAAATAAAACCAAAAGATTGTTAGACAATGTGTAGTTTTGGAAACTAGTCTTGTAGGGTTTGGTTTAGTCCATAAAGAGCCTTATTCAACCTGTAAATTAAATAATGAGACTCAGTGTTAACAAATCTTGGAGGCTACTCTATAAAGATCTCTACTTGAAGAATGACATTTAAGAAAACATTGTTTACATCCAACTGTTGAATTGTCCAACTCCTTGTCAAAGTTATTATTAGCGATATTTTAATGAAGGCATGCTTCAATATTGGGATGAAAGTCTCGTTAAAATATAACCCTATGTACCATTTGACTAAACCACTTGACTTCTAGTCATGCCTTGTAGTTTTGTATTGAGCCATGAAGATTTTATTTCACCATAAAGATATTAATTTTAAAGTAAAAAAAAATACGGACCTAAATACAAATAAAAAGGACTTACTACTACAAATAAATGAGATATAATCCTATTAAATTATTTTTGGTATGTGACCATATTAGATTCACCATCATTTTTCTAATAAAAAAATTATTTTTCAATACTATAGAATGCCACAAAAGTTCTATTTAACCATCTACATTCATGTTTATGTGAAAAGTTCTTATACATGATCCCCTTATTGCAAATAGAAGTATGTTGTGTCACTAGAAGCTTTAATACAAACAGCGTTAGTTCAAGAACATAAAGATAATATAATTCACACAAAGGTACATAAGGTTTTAACATGGTTTGACCAAATGCCTACATCCACGGATGAAAGAGAATCATTTCACTATACCATAGAGAATATTACAAAGGATAGAATTAGATACAATTATTGGGTTCCTAAAACATCCCATGTTTTCCCACTCTTTATATCTACACCTTAAACCATGAGTCCCTTGCTCGATTGAGTGCCTCCTATTCTTCCTCACATTTTTATCCACTTGCATAGTTTTTACAAGCACATATTTATCTCATAACTTTTTCTTGTCATGACCTAAAATATTTATACAAATATTTTTAATAACTTTTTTTTATTTTACAAGGAAATCTAATATTATAATGGTACATTAACTTAGAAAAAACTCTATATAATATTCTTTGTAAAAAATAAATCTTTACTAATTAGGAATTTAGGACATTTCCCAACAAAATAAGTAATTGCAACAATCATATCACAAAAATATGTTCAGTGGGGTGTTCTTGTGGCTAAAAAGTTAAATTTTATGTAATAGACATAAAGTTATAGTTTGCCTCCAAAAATATTCATGTTATTGTAAATTTTGATCTATTTTTTTTTATAAAACTAAAGGTGTTTTAATGTTGCATTTTATAAAAAAAAACCATCCAAAATTCTATTGGCAAAAGGTAACATTTCCCCTCACTTCTCTTGACTTTTCTCCCATTTTTCTATGATCATTTATGGGGCCCTTCCTTAAGTTAGATATTTGAGATATAGGCTATTTGCAAAGATGCCAACACAGGTGTGTTAACAAGATTATGTGATTTTCAGAGAATTCTAATGAAATCATCCTTATGATCTTGCATAATTTGGGTATAAGATAAGAATGCACAACCACATTAATTTTATCAAAATAATAATTAATCAATGCACATGTGGACTGTGTGCAACATATGATATACAACATTTTAGACGTATTGCTTCCCATGAATCATGTAAGCATTCAAATCTACGGAAACCCAATTAATTAATCGAACAAGTCACACGAGACTGCACTGATTTAATCGACTCCACTACTACCTTTTTCCAAGGAATTGCCTAGAAGTTACACTCCTCTTTTCAATTTTCATCAAACCACTTGGTAGTGTTTTAAGGATAACTTCAACACTATTTTGAGGTTAATTGACTCATCACCTTACTTTACCTTGCCTTCCAAAGGATTGTATGCTTGGTTTAGTTATAGTTTTTTTTTTTTTTTTTTTTTTTTTTTTTTTTTTTTTTTTTTTTTTTAAATTTCTTAAAATAGTAAAAACTGTTTTTCAAAAATAAAAAGTGTAAAATCTTGTTCAATTGAAGACTATTTTTTAAAACTAAAATGTGTAAAATCTTGTTTGGTCTATAGTTTTTGTTCACATGAAAAATGTTAGGTATATTATTATAAAGAACAATATTATTGCATATATATATATATTATGATTTACACATTATTATTATATGCTTGGTTTCAAAAAAATTTGAGGAAAAATGTGGAGAAAAGAAAAATAGGAAGGAAAAATATAAGAAAAGAGAAAATGAAAAAAAAAAAAAAATTATGTTTATATGTTCCTTCTTGCTCATTTAACTTATTTTAATTTTTTATATATAAAATTAAATATTTTATATGGTAAAATCAAATACAAGGTAATCATTTTCTTTATCATTTTTTTCTTTTTTAATATTTTCTTGGAACCTTGTGCAAATAAAAGTTAATAATAACATTTTTCACCTTGTAAAATCCAATCATCTAATATTCATTAATGAGATTAGTTATTTATTTTTGATTTGTAGTAACTTATTATTGTTTTAATTTTGAAAAATAAAAATAAATTAATTGGTAAAAAAATGAAATATCTTAAAATTTAATTTATTTTCAATTTGAAATTGAAAATAGTTTACAACATAAAGAAAGAGCAATTGATATAATTTTGTTTCTTAATTCTCAATGTCACATCCTAATAAGTTATAATTGGACATAGAACCTAAATAATACACAAAATTAATAAAAATATCATAAGTAAATTGAACATAAATTTAAATGATAAATTGTTAACACAATACATTACCCTTTTGACACAATTGGCTTCCAATGGTGTCGTGGTGTAGTTGGTTATCACGTCAGTCTAACACACTGAAGGTCTCCGGTTCAAGTTCGGGCGACGCCAATGAATAATTTTCTTTTTATTGTTTATTATTATTATTATTATTATTTTACCTAAGGATACACCTCCTTTTGATTTTTCATTCATGTTTGAATATAGTTAAAGTGTTAAGCATCTTCACTTTATAACTAAAAACATTTTTGGATGAATTTTTCCTTTTATAAAAAATAATTATTATATTCGTTACTACTTTTTAATAATAAAGATAAGATATTTGAAAAGTACTCAATGTATTAAGTTTCTTTAATGTATTTTTACTTCATAACTAAAAATATTTTAAAATTGGTAATTGGATGAATTTTTCCTTCTATAAAAAAAATATTATTATGGTCGTTATTCATTATTTTTTTATAATAAAGATAAGACATTTTTACTTCATTGTTGATGTATTAAGGTTGGTTGGCAGTTTAAAATTGGCAACATACTTTTTTGGCTCTTATAACTATTAGTTCAACTTTATATTACTTCAAAGTTGCCTTCAAAATATCTCAATATCAATTTTATTTGAGATATATATGCATTTGAAATATATGATTATTATGTGAAATCTTTTAGAATGACTAAATATATGATTATTATGTATGTATTATGGACAAAATGGTAGAAAAACAAAGTCAATATTAGGTTTTTCATTAGGAATGTTTGAACACCCTATAGGGAGCATTCAAACATTAAACCCGACATTGAAATGCTCCATGTAGAGCATTTGAATGTTAGTCAATTTTTCTTTAAGTTATCTTTTCAACTTCATTATTCAGGGGTAGTTTGGTAAATTAAAGATATGCTTATTTTCCAAAACTAGCCCAAGGTTTTTTCAAGTTATTTTGTTGAAATTTGTGACCCCAGATAATCATTCATTAAACTCGAGCTTTCATTTCTCAAAGCTTTCGAGATTTATTTTCAAATTACCTATTGGTTGTAAAAAAGGTGTGAGACTTACATAGGATAGAACCTCAATAAGGACTATGAGGGATCTACTAAGGAGCATGAGAGAGTGCTGCATCAAGGATGTGTAAGAAGAGTGTAGGATTTGTTGATCATCTAATATTCATTGATAGGATTAGTTATTATTATTTTAATTTTTAAAAACAAAAATAAATTAATTTATAAAAATTAAAATATATTAAAATTTGATTTATTTTCTATTGGAACTGAAAATAATTTACAATAAAAAGAAATTGTAGTTGATATAATTTTGTTTCTTAGTTAACAAACTCATTGGATTGTTAATGTTAACCCCTAAGAAGTTACACTTAACCATAGAAGCCTAAATAATACATAAAATTGATAACAATATTGATGGATTAACCTTTTGACACAATGGGCTTCCAATGGTGTTGTGCTATCATTGTTTATCACGCTAGTTTAACACACTGAAGGTGTTTGGTTCAAGTTTGAGCAATGCTAATGAATAATTTTCTTTTTCTTTTTCTCATTTCTTTATTTTTGCCAAAAGATACACCTTCTTTTGTTTTTTTTTTTTTCTAAAACAAAAAATAATAGTTAATCTTATATGAAATATAAAAACTTTAAATAGAGACTTAGTTTATTATCTTAAAAAATGTTTTAATTTTTTTTTTTTAAATTTGACCTAGTAAACATTTTATTTATTTATTTTTTAAAAATTATTTTTTAGTCTCTATTTATCATCTAAAAATTTGAGCTAGTAGAGGAATCTAGATATTGAATTATTGATAATTAATTTGCGAGTCAATTTGCTAATTCCTCATCCTCAAATCTTTCTCCTCCTCAAATCAATCCTTCCCATGGGTTATTATCTCAACGAATAAGTCTGGTCACCTTTTGCTAGATTACATATTGTAAAAGATTGTTGATCTTGAATTATTGATGGGTGAATTATCTTTTAATATTTTGTCAAGAATATTCACTAAAGAAATCTTGTTAGGTCAAATTGTGAATTCTATGGTAATATTTCATAATAATCATCTTTATTTTCTAGATTAAATCCAAAAGTAAGGTCTTTTGAGTCATTTGAATCACTTCCTATTATTAAAAGAGTTTTTTGCTTATATTTTTTAAGTTTCCTTTTACTCATTAGAGTGGAAATATTGTCATATTGTAGACAAATTTTCACATGAAATTAAAGGCAAAAACCAACTTCAAAGATTCCTAGCATGCCCTAATTATGTGTCTAACTTTTACCCAAATTTAAGAAAATGGTCAAACTATTGTATAATAGACTTAAAAAGAATTTTCCCCTTCAAACTCTAACAAATATTGGGATAATAAGAAAAGTCAAGACTCAAGTTAAACATTAATTATATTGTCTAAATATTTTAGACACAAAAGTTTTTATAATAGGAGAAACAGATGCTTCTATTGAAGGATAAGTATTAAAACAAAAATTAAGAGATCAAGAAAAAATTGTTAAATTTCATTCACAAATATGGACAAGATTATAGTTAAATTACTCAATTATTAAAAAAGAGATTTTGTCAATTATTTTATGCATACAACAATGTCAAGATGATTTTTGTAATGAATAATTTCTTTTAAGAGTTTATTGCAAAAGTGTAAAAGAAATTATTTAAAAGATTGTTAAAAATCTAGTTTTAAAATATATTTTTGCTAGATGACAAATGATTTAATATCTATTTTTTTAATTTTCAAATAGAATTTATTAAAGAAATTTCAAATTCTCTTTTATATCTTCTATGAGAGACTCTTGAAAAGAGATGAGCTTTTCAAAAGCATACTGGTTACTACTCAAAAGGAGCGTATTTTAGATAATAATTCTCATGAGTTTCACATCTTTTGAGTAGTAATTATGCCTAAAAACATTCAATTAACATGTTGTTGCCCTTGCAAGAGTCACTAACAAGTTTTATGAAGTTTTAGAGTTATTTCAAGGTATAATTTTGATAAATTGGTGACCAAAGAGATGAATCAAATTGAAAAGAACAAATAATGTTGATGATGATCCAAATGCATAATGAAAGAGGTAATGCAATTGGTTTGGACCAGGATTTGGGCTAATTAGAGGTAGTTAAGGTGGAATCAAAAGAAGGAAATGGAAGAAATGACAAAGGGAAGCTCAAACACCAAATGTTGCAAATTCACATGATCATATGAAAATTTCTCATGATTGTGTGAAATGGATAAGATGAGGAAAATCAACTACAGGCTAAGGAAGATGTGTAAGTTGATTTCGCATGATCATGATAAAATTTCGGACACTCATGCGAAATGGTCTAGAAAGTGTTTCAACATGCTACAACTACTCACCTTAGAATTTCGCACGATCGTGCGAAATGTGAATATTTTATGCGAAATGTTAAACTTCCAGATTTCTTTGAATTTGGAAGGTTTTAGAAGACCAATGAGAGGTTGCCAAGTGTCCACTTGACCTTGGCCTATAAATAGAAACTTGAATTTCTCATGTAAGGAGCTTTTGGAATACTTTTGATTGTAGAATTTTCGATATTCTCTCTCTTAATAGAATTCTCTATTTTCCTTCATTTTCCCTCATTTTCTCACTAGCCAAACATGCCTTGTGAGACAATCTCCAAGCATGAGTGACTAAATCTCATTTTTTCTTAGAGGAAGGAGGATTTAGAGGTAAGATCCATGGTGAATTAGAGAAATGAGCTTGAATTGTAAAGGTAATTTGATCTAATTGATTGATTATTTGAATTTTGGAGATTTTTCTCTTCAAATTATCTTGAATGACTAATACATTGCAAATTAGATAGATTTATTAAAATTTTAAAGCTAGATTTGATGAGATCAAATAGTTGCATTGTAAGAATAATTGGAAGATGATTTAAGATGAATTGAATATATGATTTGAATTGATCTCTTGGATTAAATAACCTAATTTGAAAAGAAATTAGATCTAGAACTAAAGCTAAATAAAAAATTGATTTAGATGAGAATTTAGATTTTCAATCTAACTTGATGAAAAATAGATCTCAACATCTATTCACCATAAAGATTGTTTTCTAGAAAATCCTAACTCTAAGAGTTTTTTTTCCTTATTGATTTTCTTTTATTTTACATTTTATTGTTCCTCTCAATTTGAAATCATTGTTATTTTGAACTTTTATCATGAATTGTCAAATCAATTTTAATTGATCACAATAATTTCTTTTCCTCCTATTTAAGCCTTAATTACTGAGAATAATCCATTCCAATGGATGACACTTAAGATTGCTATACTAGCATAGCTTTTGCTAAAAAACCTTTTTGATCGGGTAAGAGTTACCTTAACATAGTTGAATTAGGTTATAAATTTTGTTTTGATCTAATAAACGACGAAAAATCAATCGATTGCATCCCCTTCCAAACCAAATTCTTCGAATGAAATAATCATCGTAGAAGAATCTAACTTTGAAAATTAAGAAGAAAAATCCAATATCAATCCTTTTTTTTTTTCCAAATTTTAATTTGACCCCATCTAATTTGAAATTCTTTTCCAATTCCTAAATCTAAACTCTTCTATCAAGACATTCTCTCCTTTTTCTCTTATGCTCAATCTTTACTTACTCCTTTTAGTCAAACCCAATATGTCAAGAAAGATTTCTCTTGATGGTTCTATCTCTTCCCCGTCCCCCTCAAGACTTTCAAAAAAATTTAGAAAACTGTACTAATAATATAAAAAATCCTCCTAGATTTTACTTTTCTCCCATCCTTAGGTAAAACCAATAATTTTATGAACAAATTCTCATTGAATGAAAATCAGTTAAAATCAATCATAAGCTTGATGAAAAGATTTACAAAACAAAGAATTGGTTTTTCAAAAGTCAAAGTTTTCAAGATTTTATCACCAAAAGACTAGAACCACAATTTTTTGACTCCAAAGTTTACCTAATACTGCTTTTTATTTTAGACTAAAGATAATTCATGGTTCTTTTATTTCCATACTAATCTTGAAAAAACCTTTTCTTCAAACTGGTTTTATGAATGGTGGCTCTACTTTTTTGAACACACATTCACATGTAGCAATAAATCCTTAAAGGAACTAAAAAAAATCACCACATATTTTTATCTTGGTTGTCCTTCCTTTTCTCTAATTTTATTCCTCTTACTAATGGATAATTACCTCCATAATTTTGAAGTGCAAAATTGAAGACAAGCACTCGATAATTTTGTATGTCTTCTCTTTATCCTAAGCTTTATTTTGTTTAATACATTTCTTCTAGTGTAACTATGGTTAATATTGTTTGCAATATATATAAAAAATAAAGTCAACCAGGGATAGAGTGCTATAACCAAACCACCTGTCTTGGTTTAACTTTGGGATTAAACATTTCATCATAATCTACTACTTGTATTTGTGAAACCCTTTACAACTAGTCGGGCCTCGAAACATTTAATGGAGCCATCCTCTTTGTACTTAATTTGGAGGAGAGGTTGTGTGACTTGTTTGATAAATTAATTGGGTTGCCGTACATTTTTAATCCTTACAGGATCCATGGAAGCAATAAGTCTAAATTGTGGTATATTATATGCTTCACACATTCCACTTGTGTATTGTTAAATAGTATTTTGATAAAATTTATGTGGTGGTGCATTCTTATCTTATACCCGGATCATGCAAGATCATAAAGATGATTTCACTGGAATTCTATACAAATCACACAATCTTTTGGACACAGTTGTTTTGGCATCTTTCCAGATAGCCTCCTTCACAAATGTCTAACCAAAGAAAGGGCTTGAAAAATTATCATATACAAAGGGGAGAAAAGACAAAAGAAGTAAGGGAATTGTTACCCTTAAAACACCCTTAGTCACTTACTAAAAATAATTCAATTTATGTATACATAGGACTATGTTTCATTTATTTGTAATACTTAAGTTTTATTTATTTATATTTAGATCTCTCTATATATATTTTACTTAAAACTTATTTCTTTATAAATTTATTTAACATTTAAGTAATATATATCAACAACTCACATTGAAAAATGGTATAGATGTAAACATCAAAATTTTTAATGAATTAAATTATGATTAAATTGGCCTTCAAAATTGTGACTTCCCAATTCAACTAAATTTGTGTTTGATAAGTGACGAGTCACACACATTGAACATAAAACATGTATTCAAAAGGTGATACTTGACGAAATTTGGATGGTTACAAAATTTAGATATAGTAATAAAATTAAATCTTCTAATTGAAATAAAAAGAGAATTAAAGATAAATATATATTTCTTTTTGGGCAAATTTCTAAAAGAAAATAAATCTTTCAATCAAACTCAATAGAGAATTAAAAATAAATATTCTTACCGATAAATTTCCTTAATGAAAGACACAAGTTGCCAAAAATCAAAGAACTAAATTCTTTGAATTAAACAACTAAATCTTGAGAGATTCCAAATTTAATTATCTAATTTCACTTATAAAAAATAAATTTTATACAAAAATTAAATTAAAAATAAGGTAATTATTTTAAATTATGATATTAAATTATTTTACTGAACATGTTAATTTAATCTACTTTAAATCATTAAGTTGATTTATCTAACATCCTCTTCATCTATCTTTGGATTGAAAATTCAGTAAATAAATAAAAAAAAATTTCAGATCTTTGTCTAAGAAAACTTTTGAAGAGTGAAAATATTATGGTGGTTCTACTAATAATCATACATGATTAGTTACACAAAGTTTGCGTCATTGGAGTGCCAGAAAGTCGATGTATAAAATTTTGAAAATTGAATTGTGCTTTCCAAAATGAGCATAAAAGTTGGTAACGCTATAAAAACTTCTCAATACTATTAAGTGGATCCATCTCAGCCTTGGACTCCAATATCCATCGTATTTTTGGGACATCAAATACTGCTCTAAAACTACCATAAGTGAACGGAGGGCCTGCAGGCTGCAGCTGAGCCAATTACATGTGGCACAATAATTAATTTATCTACAGTAGTACTAGGAGAGTAGGAATAGCTTAGTGGAGTTCCAGGCACTGCACTTGAAATAATCAATCTCCAAACCTTACAAGATTTTAAAGTAATGAATTCCTATGCACCTTATTTTGAGACCAAATTGAAGAAGAAAATAGAAGTAATCTGATATGAAATGTTTAAGCGTACACAATGAACATAACAAAACCCCAAACCCCAACATAGTTAAACATCAAAAGGAATAATAATAGTCACACAATACCAGAAAGCAAATCTAAATCCAAACAACTGTTTCTCCTGATTTCTTCCATCACCAAGTTCAATCGGAAGCCCCGAACCTTCTTTCATCATCAACAACACCTGGATTAATTCAAAGAGGAGAATTGAAGGAGCTCCTCATCACGTTCAAATACAGCCATCTCTTGTTCTTCAAGAGTAACAAATGCTTCAATTCCACCCCCTTCTCTGGTATCAGTCAAACAGATTATATTCTTTGAACCAACGCCTGTAGGACTTAGCCATATGGGTTTTCCCCATCCAAAGTCGGTTTGGTATAATGAAGACCTACACCAACTAGTGCATCTATACATATTGACATGGTGATTATCGTTGGAATGGGCTGATTTAGCCTCTTCCTTGAACATGAGTCGTATCAGTTCTTGTCCTGTGAAAATTTTCCCATAGGTATCACAGAAATGTGCCCACCCTGCCTTCAACTGACCCACCAAGGCATGAAACTCAATCTCACTCTCTCGTGCAGTGTGTATCCCACAAGTCCAAAGTAAGTTTCCAAAAGACTTCTCTGGCAATGGTGGGACAATCTTTTTCCGCAAGTTCATAATTTGGCGTAGAACAGATGGCTTTAGAGAACCTGAGCTCACTTTAGATGCAGAAACCGCACATCTGTAAATAAGTGCAGCCACAACTTCGGCCCGCGTGGGATTTTCCACTCCAGACTGAGTCGCCATGGCCTTGAGTGCACCTAATTTTACGGCGTCAAATACAAACCTCCTTTTGACCAAATTTCCTTTGTAAGGCTAAGCTTCAGGCATGCTCAATGAATCACCGGGTTGGAAGAAAGTAGTTAACTTAGCGGAGATTTCCTCACCAGATTTAGGTGCCATCGTGGTCCAGTCATTTAAGAAGGCACTTATGCTGTGGGCATCAGCAACCTTGCGTACCGAACGCAGCCCAATCGCAATTCCTCCACAGCTGAAAACGGTGATCTGAATAAGCAGTAAACTGCCCATGTCCGAGCTGTTCGATTGGATTTCCCCTGGCACAAGCAGGTCTAAATCATCCCGAGCCTCCGGATGTTTTAGAAATCCTTCCAGGTGAAAATCAACTCGGGCTTCGGAAAAATAGGCTCCCTCATCGTTGCACTCAACCGTAACTCCATCTTTCATCCTTGCAGCCAGTGGATAGTAATGGGTTGGGGTTTCAGATAGGGATTTCTTGAGCACACTTGATATTTGGGCGACATCAACTGAGTTATCCCCTTCCTTGTTCTGGTAGAAGAAGATGATAGGCACATAAATGCGATTAGCAGTAAGTAGATCTAATAAGGAGAGCTTGTAAATTTTTTTGGAATCTGGGGTGGGAGAGGAGGGTTTGATGGTTTGTCTGGATATTATCTCCAGTTTCATGATTTCCATCACTTGCCAATTGAAACCACCTTCAAAGTTTGCTTAGGTTTTCCTGTATTATATATACAGGATCATGACTACAATTTACATTTAGGAGACAGCTAATGATGATACATATATGCCAAATTCAGTAATACCTCTTGCTTGCCATACCTCCTGAATTCAACGTTGAATAATAAAGGTACTATATATATTCAGATTTTTTATTCTTCTAGCTATAATAAGGTACTTGTGGAGTGCAATGCAAATGTTCTGCACCTATAAGATACATAGTTAAAGAAATAGGTAGTCTTTAAATTAAATCCCAATTTAATATTTTTATTATCTAATTTAGGTTTGACTTTTTATATTTATTTTTTAATGAGAGCAAAAATCTCATACATAGATGAACACAATTGATTTTACAATGTATAACATGGAAAAACCACCAAACAACCAACACTGGAGTAAAAGCCATGGATGGTCTCTCAACTACTAAATATTCAACAAGCTCTTAAAAGCTGCGAGGGGCTTCTATTGCCCTGAAGATGTTAGAAAAGATTTCCTATTTTATGAAGATCTTATAGATGGATTAGTAAAACTTGGCTCTAGTGACTGTATACTTTAAATCCTGTCAATGAGTAGCGGAGCAATTTGGGCATATCATTTTTTCACAAACTAGGGGACTTTAATTTGCCCTGTCATATGAACAAGTTGCTCTTATAAGTGGCATAAGGATTAGTTGCTATTGGTTGTCTTGATTTTAGGGTCTCATATGCAAACATTAGCATAGGCCCACTGCTAGGCTTATCATTTTCTTGAGTGCAAGTGGATTCTAGAATTCCCTTTTGAGACAAGTGTAATACTTCTTGTTCAACCATGTCTTTCTTCATTGCTTAAAAAGGGTTAGGGGGATGTTTGGAATTTTTGAAGCGCCTTGAAAAAAAAAACATAATTATATCAAGAAAATAAATAAATAATTTTCACCTTACTTCAAGTCATGAGTCAGAGCTTGTTCTAGCACCACTAGCTTTCGCGGGATTAGATTCGATTCTTTGATTTCTGAATTTGTTTTCATGCATGGACTTCATGTAGTGTAGTGCAAAATTATTGTCTAGAAGGCATGCCAAAAGTTTGTACATAGAAACAAAAAACTAGTGAATATATTGAAATTTTATTGATTTGTTAAATGTGCTAACCTTTGACTTGGCTTAAGGCCTTGTCTTGAGTTGGCACATGGCTCTTGTCTTGAGTTAGGCTCTAATGGAAAAGCATTGATTGATGACATGAATGCTTGATCTCGAATTGAAAATATAAATATTTGATTTCAAATTGAAAACATGCTTTCTTGATCTCATCTTGGAAACTTTTCAAACTTTATTTTGAGGATTTTCAAACATATTCTTGAAATTTGAATCTTCATATTTGTTCTTGAAATCTTTGAACCTTCAAATTTATTCTTAAAATCTTTGAATTTTGGTGGTGGTTTTCTCTAACTATTAATGTGGCTTGAAAGTTAAGGGGACTCCTTAATTCGATTGAGAAATTTTATTCAACATAATTATATATGTTACACATTGATAATTATCTAAAATTGCTTAATTAATAATTATATTCTTAGTTCTAGAATTATTTAATTTTTTCCGTTATGTGAGGCTTATGTTATATATATATTGATTTATTTTATTTGAAACTATAAATTATACGATGGTAAAATTTAATATGTTATAAGTGTCAATTAATTGAAACGTGATATTATTTGAAATAGTTAATGATACACTTATTTCACATGTTACAAAAGTCTCTTATAATGACTATGAATAGCAACTTTCAAACATGTTGATTTGAGGTTGATTCTTTATATATTCAAGAATCTATGAATAGTTTTTTTTTTTTTTTTTTCTTCTAAATACTATTTTAGAAAATATTATTAAAATATAATTATTTAAAAAGTCAATACAAAAATACAATACATTTCACCCCTAGTTTTATTTTTGTATTCAATTTGTTTTTTTAAACAACGATTCTCATATTTTGAAAAGACAAGCTCACTTTTTATAGTGAGTTCACCTTTAAAAGTTTAAATTCTATTTAAAATAAAAATGTATGATAATTTCAAAATCATTTTTGATGAAATATTTTTTTAAAAAAATTACACTACCTCTACAAAATGCCTATCTATGAATGGGTAGATTTTACCCCATGTATGAACTTTCAGAATCAAATTTAAGTATCTTAAATTGCTTTTAATTACAATTAAAACTCTAATATATAAAATATTATATACAATATTTTCACTAACATATACTACCTAAAATGTTTTAAATAGGAAAAATAATCCATATATACCTCTGTTGTACCATGTTGCCTTGTTGATATGGTATTATTATTATTATTATTATTATTATTATTAATATTATTATTATATGGAATTTAGCTATCCAATAAAATAACTTATTATTTCATTTTATTTTATTTAATTTTTTTTAATAAGACAACAACAAAAAGGGATGGTTATGTCATGTCAACATGTTTATATGGTAGAAAGAAGGTAATTGATACTTCCTCAATGAAATCTTTAATACAAGGCAACCAATTTATTGTATATTCTCTTTTGGTAAGGAATATTATGTGAAATATTACATTGATATTCTTTTGTGAAAATAGATTTTCATATACTAAATGGGAATTTAAAAATATTTCTATAAATTTTAATTTGTGCATATTCAAATATTAACCACGATCCTACTCTGGGATATACAAGGAAACAAGCGTGAGAAAATCTTCAATATTTCATTAAAATCTTTAAAAAAAATGTCATAAAAAATTAACAAATATAGAAAAAAAAAAAGACTGTTTTTGAGAACAGTGGCATGGTTGTGGCTTACAAACCTCGTTCAGAAAGATAACGAGCCTGAGAAAATCTGTAGGGAGGGTTTGGCAACCATGAAACCAGAGATATTATCCAAAGAAACTATCAAACCTTCCTCTCCAACCCCACATTCCCAAAGATGGTACAAGCTCTCCGTATTCGATCAAATGAGTTATGGCGTGTATATTCCCATCATCCTATTCTACACCAGCAATGGCGGTGAAAACCCAGTTGACTTTTCCCATAGATTAAGTGGGCTCAAGAAATCCCTCTCTGAAACTCTAACTCGATACTATCCACTAGCCGGGAGGATTGGGGATGGTGGGAGTATTGAGTGCAATGATAAGGGAGTTGATGTCTTTGAAGCCCGGATGGACTGTCATCTGCAAGGATTTCTAAATCATCCTGAGTTTGAGGCTCTGAACCTGCTTGCTCAAGGTCAAATCCAGTGTGACAACTTAGATTTGAGCAGTACATTGATCGTTCAGATCACCTTCTTCGATTGCGGGGGAATGGCCATTGGGGTGTCTATGTCACACAAGGTTGCTGATATATCCTCCATGAGCGCCTTCTTAAATGACTGGGCCACGATGGCACGGCAATCAGGTAAAGAAGAAATCTCCGCTCAGTTCATCACTTCATTCTTCCCACCTCATGATTCATTAGACATACCTGAGTATGTGCCAAGGAAAATAAATCGTGTGGTAAGGAGGTTTGTATTCAATGCCTCAAAGTTAGATGCACTCAAGACCTTGGCTACTAGCCATGGAGTAGAAAATCCCACACGGGTCCAAGTTGTAACTGCACTACTATATAAATGTGCCGATGCTGCATCTAGAGCAGTCTCAGATTCACCGAGGGCATCGGACTTGGTACAAATGGTGAACCTGCGCAGACTAGTAATCCCGCCATTGCCAGACAAGTCCTTTGGAAACTTGGTTTGGTGCTTTTCAATATCTGCCACCGAGGAGGGTGAAGTTGAGTTCCATGACTTGGTGGCCCAGTTGAAGGAAGGGATAGCAGGTTTTCGTCTTACCTATGGAATAAGTTTTAGTTGGTATGAATTGTCCCGGCTGGTTTCTGAGTTTAGGAAAGCATCTGCAAGCTCATTCAAGAGAAAGGGGAATATGGTTAGATTTACATGTACTAGCTGGTGTAGGTCCCCATTATACCAAGTGGATTTTGGGTGGGGAAAACCCGTATGGATTAGCTGCACAAATGTTATGTGGAATACCTTTATTTTGATGGATACTAGAAATGGAGATGGAATAGAAGCGTTGGTTAGTCTTGAAGAACAAAACATGAACGTATTTGAACATGATGAGGAGCTCCTTCGATTCGCCTCTTTGAATCCAAATGCTTTTGAAGCCCCTTGAGAGGCCCTTTTCTTATAGTGAACTCTTCATTTCGTGATTATAATTTTTCCTTCATTTGAATATCCCCTATTGATTCAAGCAGTTATTTGAATATGTTTTTATTTAACAAAGTAATTATGCCAAAATTATAATCATCAGTTGATATTATAATGTTCAGGTCTATATAAAAAAATGTCTCTTATCCTGAATACTACGTTATTAAGTAGTAAACTTTGGTTTTTGTCACAAGATGAAATACCTAGGAAATAGATGACTGTAAATTTAAAGGTCCAAATTGAAGAACAGCAACCTGCATGAAGTACCTAGAAAATCAAGCTTGAACAAATCGTATTGAGAGATGAAGTAGCTAGGAAAATGATGACTGTAAATTTAGAGGTTTAAATTGAAGAACACCAAACAAGTCCTTTCGACTCTATTTAAAGAGTTGGGTATACCTAATCGAAACATGTATCTCTTGCAATATGTCATATCTCCATTGTTGATTCCTTGGCATCAAATCTCATTTTACATATCTGCATGAAGCATACTGATATAAATTATCATTTTGTCCAAGAACATGTCATGTGCCATGATTTGGATATTTGTTATGTTCTGCTGCATGAATAAACTATTCTAACTAAAGGTTTCCCTGCTGATAAATTTGAGGGGCTCTACAATTTCATCGTTCATTATTTGATTTGAGGGAATCCTAAGCCATCATCATTTGGTTCGAGGGGTGGTTAACCTCCATTACAAGAACAAGAAAAGAAAAAATAGTTAACACATCTACTATAATTTGCCTTTTAAGTGCTCCAATAATTGGGACATAATTTCTCCCTTTTATGTTATATCAAGAGGATATCTAGCAATTACACTGTTGCGGTAGAGCCTTCCTATCGGATTAAGCAATGTATCAGAAGTGCTCGAGACTTGTTCCATAGCATCTCTAGAGAATGATATATTAGTAGCAGGTTTTACCATATATTAGCAGAATAACATGCTATAAAGAAAGTACTAGATACTTTCTTGCCACACCTCCTATAATGCCTTGATTTCCTCCCTATAATATGCTCTATCTTATCATCAAATCGTAATCCCTTAACTTTCCTTTATAATCTGTTCTATTGTATTAAGTTTTGGACATACATACAGACATTTTGTTAAAGTAAGGGGAAAACACATAAACAACTATATAAAGAAAAATATTGTCTTCTCTTACTCTTTATTCAACTATTAAACAACCTCTTATTTTTAAATACCAACACCTAAAAAAAATTGAAACTCCTAATTAATTAAAAAAGAAAAAGAAAAAAGAAATTAAGAGCATATTTGGTTGTGTGATTTAAAAACAATTTTCTATTTTTGAAAACAAAAAACTATCTTTAAAAATTTCTAATACTATTTAACCATTATTCTCTAAAAACAATTTTTAAAAACAAAGTGAAATAAATTAAAAACAATTTTTAGAGAACAAGTAAGAGTTGTTTTCACTAGTTTTTAAAAAATAAAAAGAAAACATGGACTGTTTGACCATGTTTTTTTAAATTGTTTTTAAGATAAAAAATAAAAAAATAGTTTTTAAAAACAAGTTTTAGAAAACATGGCAAAATGGGCTCTAAGTTAACCACTCAAACTAAAAATATTACTATTGATTTTTGAAGAACCAAATCATATCCTAATTTTTGGAAATTAACTTCCCAAAATTAAGTTTATTTTCCTATGTGTCCCTTTATATTTGATTTGTTACTTTAAATAGCATTCTTAGCCTACTAAAACATTCAAACTTGTGACATTTGTAAAAATATCACTGATTTATTTATTTATTTTTTATGATCTCTCTCTAATACTATGATACCTTGTATTGATGTGACTGTTTCAATCATGGAACACTAGATTTTTTGATAATGCTCACTTATTTGTTGTCTACATAGATCTGTATTTGTTTTTCTAGTGGTAAACCTTTAACATATTTTTAAGTCAAATTACATAACAAATGCACAATGTTGCCTAATCAATTTTGACTTCATAAGTTGAAAATGTTACAATAGGTTACTTTTTTGAAGTGCAAATGAATGTGATATCTCTCAATAAAAAAACACAAAGTTGGCGATGCTCTTTCAATCATCAAAGTCTCTAGTATCCGAAGCACTATTGGTACAAAGGCAACAAGCTTAAAATTATTTGGAAGTGAATAATATAAGCAATAATAAGGTGTATCTTCAATGCATAGGAATTCTTTTTGTGATCTTTATGTGAGTCATCATCAGTACTGCTTTGTTATAATGACTAACAAGCCTAACTCCAAAAAGAATAGCCAACCTTGCATAAGTCAAGTAGCATAGGCTTCCAACTAAAATCTTATATTGTATTGATTCCTTCTTTATATCTTAACAATTTAACTTCATATTCTATTGGTGTACATATATTCATGTTGCCTAATCAATTTTGACTTCATAAGTTGAAAATGTTACAATAGGTTACTTTTTTGAAGTGCAAATGAATGTGATATCTCTCAATAAAAAAACACAAAGTTGGCGATGCTCTTTCAATCATCAAAGTCTCTAGTATCCTAAGCACTATCGGTACAAAGCCAACAAGCTTAAAATTATTTGGAAGTGAATAATATAAGCTATAATAAGGTGCATCTTCAATGCATCAAGCTAGGAATTCTTTTTGTGATCTTTATGTGAGTCATCATTAGTGCTTCGTTATAATGACTAACAAGTCTAACTCCAAAAAGAATAGCTAACCTTACATAAGTCACATAGCATAGGCTTCCAACTAAAATCTTATATCATATTGATTCCTTCTTTATATCTTAACAATTTAACTTCATATTCTATTGTTGTATGTATATTCATGTTAGACTTCTTGACAATTAATTTCTTTTGCACAACCTTCTTGAGAAATAAAAATGTCCTTTTAGGTTTTATTCACTTCTATGCCAAGGTGGTATGACATGCAACCAATGTTAGTCATCTCACATTCTTAAGGCATTACTTCTTTGAACTATTGAAACATGAATGAATTATAAATTCTAGTGAAGAATAAATGAATCAACATACAAAAAAAAGTTATGTATTACATTTTTCATTCCTTTATGTAGAGAGCATGCTTAGAAGGACATTAATAAAATTATTCTTTTAAAAATATTTGTCAATTCTACTATTCCATACTCTTGGGCCTTTTTCTCATGTCCTGTTACCACATTAGCATGGGTTGTTCTACATACACTTCTTTAAGATGCTCATTCAAAAAGGTAAATTTTACATCTATTTGAAAAAAGTCTTCAAACATATTATTAATCTTATAGTTTTGAATTTCCCTTCATTATCTCTATATCCCCAGTTTTCAAAAAATTCTCAATTTTATCCAATAGAAAAGCTTTACAACTTCACCGTCACAGCCTTATCTTCATACTCTTCCACATCCCTCTTCACTAACTTAAACCCATTTTATTCCCTCTTGGGTTCAATAGTCGAAATTCAGGTTACTACAAATTTAGACTCTTGATTTGGGGATAGATAAAAGATTATCAACCACAAAATGCAAGCACTATGAGGGGCAGATTTAAGCCTTTTTTAGCACAATTTTTATTAAAGTTGAAGTCATCCCACTTCGGTTAGGAGATCAGGCAGGAGGAGGGGTGGGGGGTGGGTGGTGGTTTCCTTGTACTACAAAAGGAGCCCTCCACTTCCCCATTTCCTACATTATTCATCCCAAAAAAAGGTTTCCATCCTTTTGTAAGCTTTTATATTCTCTCATCATAATTGAGAGAGAAGTTGTAATTTTGTCTTCATAGGTGATATTTTTTTAGTTTTACCCCGTGAAGGCTTCCCTATAATTAGGAGGGTTTTACTATGTAAGTACTGTTGTCCATTGCTTTATTTTCCTTTCATTACTATATTTTCAAATTATTGCTGTAGGAATCAATTCATAACAGTGGTATCAAAGCCAAGTTTAGGACAACAAGTGGTTACTTGTGTGGTTAGTATATGTCTAGGAAAGTTATGTAAAAAAAGGCAATAAGAGCTTAAGGGAAGTGAGTTTTAAGCGAGACCATTGTGATCCTTTCATTTTCTTGGAGACTTTCTTGGTGTATTTAACACATAGACACTTATTACTATTCTTAGTTACTATTCACAGTAAAAAAACAAATGATAGTGAAATGTGAAATAGAAAAATTCAAAAGGAGTAATTTTGAGCTATGAAAAATGGAAATGAAAGCCATCTTAGGAAGGAAAATTTCCTAGAAGCAATTTCTAAAAGGCCACAAAATATTGAAGACAAAAAGTAGGAGCAAATGGATGGGGATATCGTTTCAAGCTTACATTAGTAGTAGAAGATAATATATTGTCAAGAATCTTAGAATTACAATTGACAAAAGAAATTTAGGATACTTTGACAAAAGTATATGAAGCTAAGTTGTTGCGCCACAAAATCTTCTTGAAAAAAAAAAAAAAAAACTCTACACTCTTTGGATGTCAAAATTTACTTCGATGATTGAACACATCATAGGATGGAAGTTTATTTTAAAATGCTTTAAGCTTTGTGTAGTAGACCAAAATTGACTTTTGTACCTCCCTATTTTCCATGATGTCTCGTTTGGTCTGATAAATTCTTAAATTGTTTTTGTTATTGTTTTAGCATAAATCATGCTGCTTGCTATGTTTTGATGAATGGAATTCAATAGCCATGGGATCACCATGTCGTTGCATCATTGCCAAGAAGGAAAACTATCATTTGTCAAAGAAGGTGGCTTGATGGAACTTATGACAAATCCAATCTTGTCCTTAGCACTCAAACTAATTCGCATAGCCCGACTCCATGTGTTGTAGTTGTCTCCTTCAAGCACCTTGAAGATGAGTACCATACTTGAGTGGTTTGAGTGGTGTAGAGAGTAAGGGTTTGAGGCTTCTACGGTAAACTTATACGATGTCAATCTTGTTCCGCCATTGCCTTGTCTCCCATGGTGGCAATTGTAACAAAAGATTAGGTTGTGCAAATGTTTGGAACATTTTAGAGTCACCAAGTTTGGTGCTATGATACCATCTAAAAGAAATCAAATATTTGAGAATTTTCTGTATAACTTACTTACAAAAGAGAGCATATATTTATATAGTATATTAGCTAGCCTATTCTAGGAAACTATGTATAGACGATTAATTACAATCAATAAAAAAATCAATAGCTTATATACGATCCTAAATTATCAAATTTCATTCCTACAATTATGCAAATCTTCATTCTTTTCCATAATGTAAACATAAATAATATTAAAAAGCATAAATTTTTTTTTAATTTACTTTCTATTTTCTTTTATATTTCTTTTATTTATTTTTTCATCCTTATTTTCTTTCTCCTATATTCATTATCCAAATAGTCATCACATTCAAATAATCTAACAGAACTATAAGATCCAAATACCTTGTTTTAGGTCAAGATCAAGTTATGTTAATTGATACAAACACCAAATATTTATTAAACTAAGATAGACTGACAAAAATTTCACCCTATTAAGTTCAATTTCCATCTCAACACATCTAAAAATCGCCAAACACTATTAGTGCATATCAGTTATTAGTTGAAATAGAACTTCAAGTAAGACATTTTTCATGCACATTCATGGCAAACTTAAATTTGAAGGTTAGCAGATTGAGATATCTCACTGATTGATTATCAATCATGATTAATTATAATTAATATTTTCAAATCGAATCGGGTTGATTGATCGACCCCCATTCCTCCTTTTGTTCGATTACATGTTTTAGACCGTTGGACAATTAAACTGGCGATTTTCACAAAACCAATCGAGTCTTTGATTTTATTTATGGGCTCTCCTTACTTCTGGTGTCGTGAAGCTGGCTGGCATTGGTCCAAGGAGGGGTGTCACCACGGGGTCAAGTTGCTGTTTGATTTATATTTGCTTTCAACTAATCTAATGTCATTCGATATTATCTACCTTCCTCAGCACTAATATATATCATTTATCATATCATAATGATATCATGGTTCAAGTGCAATGGCCCAGCCCACTGATCAATGAACCATGATCTAGTAAATACTTTTAGCTATTCAATAACTTTCTTAGTTTAATAACTGATTTAGTTATGAAAATATTGATTATGATATAAAGTGATACTTGACCCAATTTTGATAAATTTAAATATAGACTAAAAAGTGACAATTTCAACATTATTTCCAAAATTATCAATTGGAAGTTGTTTTTTTAAAAATAACCGTAGAATTGTCCTTTTAAATGATAATTTGGAAATTCAACTGAAGTTGTCTTTCAAAAGACATCTTCTACTCTAATTGGACTCTTCTCAATAAATTGAAAATATTTTTTTTAATTATCATATTTAAAAAATTAAATTAAATTAAATTTGCTCTATGTTTTTCAAAATCCCCCAAAAGGGCTAAAACAAGTGTTGTCACAAATTCAGAGCAAAAGGTTACTGATAAAGAGGATATTAGAGCCAAATCAAACCAAAAACATTTACTATAACAATATATACAATACTAAATGTTAATTTGTTTCATAATTAATGGATCATAGACAACCTTCACTACACTTGTATCAACAACTGAACCGGGAATAAATCAGAGAAAAGCCTTCTGAATTAAGTTGGAGAAACAAATGAGAGGAGCTCCTTGTCTCCTTGGAATTTACCCAAGTCTTCCTCCATCAAGTTAATCCATGCTTCTATTCCACCGTTAGTTCCACTACTGTCCATGACAACAATTAGATTCTTGAAAGGTAGGCTAGCTGATCCAACCCATATAGGCTTCCCCCATCCAAAATCAGCTTCATATAAAGGGAACCTACAGAAGCTGGTAAAGCGAAATGACTCATATCTCTCCGAAATGACTCTATCTCTCCTTTAGTGAATCTTTCAGCTCGCTCTTTCAAGAAATTCAAGTGCTCTATGACCTCTCGAAGTTTTTTTTATGTAATGTTCATCGATTTTTTCTATTGCTTCTCAGTTGGTTCACAAGGGCATGGCACTGCCCTTCGTTCATACCGTCCATGCTTGGTGTTGTTATCGCAAACCGGACAATATTCCCAAAGTAATTCTCCGTCAATGGAGGGTCCATCCTTATACTTAGGTTCACCGCATGCAGGATCGTGTAGACTCTTCTTGGGTCTGCCATCCCATGAGTGACAGCCACAAAGCGGCTCCATATGAGAGCCGATAAGGCTTCGATACGTGTAGGACGCCTTGGGAGATCTTCGGTTGTGCTTTGATCAGCGTACTTCTCTCTAAGTGCAGCTACACTAGAGGCACTAAATACAAATCTCTTTGTCAGAATCTTCTCCTTTGTCATACCAGTGCTTGGATTGAACCCAGATAAATTTATGGGAGGAACCCCATAAAGACCCTCTTAGGGATTAGGGTTTTTATAGCTTTTCCATAGAGTTATCTTCCACCTCCACAGAGAGGGAGCAAGAGAGTCATCACCTCTATCCTCTCTTCCTACCCACCGAAAGTGTGCCAAAGAAGTGGTTCAAGTTATTGGGCAGAAGACTTGGGTTAATGAGACTTCTTACAACTATAAATTTACTCTTCATCGAAAAGAATCAATTAAAGAACATTCAAATCACGGAATGCACATTCTATATCCTATTATCATATTAAAAATGTAATTTTTTCACTGTAAATAGGATTTAGAAAGCCCTAAAATAGTTTTGCATGCTTTTAACTTGATTTGGGCTTAGGAAATGGAATGATCTAGGGTTCCCTTATAAAATATGCTTAAATGAGAGAGTCAAAACTCGTGAAACATGAAGAAAGACAAGATGATGATGTCATGAGCTTGACAAATGAGGAATGACCATGATGAAGTAAGAAAGAAGGTACATAATCACGGGAAAGGAGGGATGAAGCAAAATTCAACAAATTCGCATAGTAATTTGAAACTTGCAATCTGGTACCAACATATATGTGCTCTGATTTTAAGATAAAATCTAAAGCACTTCCCGAGATTTATTTTTAGCAAACTATATATCGATTTGAAGCTGCAAAGTAAGGAGTCCAATGCTAAAATCAAACATAAATCAATGATTATAACAATACAATAATAACTGCTAATTTGTTTCATAATTAATTATGGACAACTTCTACCACACTTGCATCAACACTGATGGACAACTTCCGCCACACTTGCATAAACAACTGAACCTTGAATATATCAGAGAAAAGCCTTAAATTCCGTCTGAATTAAGTTGGAGAAACAAATGAGAGTAACTCCTCGTCTCCTTGGAATTTATCCATGTCTTCCTCCACCAAGTTAATCCATGCTTCTATTCCACCATTAGTTCCACTACTGTCGATGAAAATAACTAGATTCTTGAAAGGTAGGCTACCTGATCCAACCCATATAGGCTTCCCCCATCCAAAATCAGCTTCATATACAGGGAACCTACAAAAGCTGGTAAAGCGAAATGACTCTATCTCTCCTTTGGTGACTCTTTCAGCTCGCTCTTTCAAGAAATTCAAGTGCTTTGTGCCCTCTGGAAGTTTTTTTATGTAATCTCCATCGATTTTTCTATTGCTTCTCTCATTTGGTTCACAAGGGCATGGCGCTTCCCTTCTTTCATACCGTCGATGCATGGTCTTGTTATCGCAAACCAGATAATATTCCCAAAGTAATTCTCCGGCAATGGAGGGTCCATCCTTGTACGTAGGTTCACCGCATGCAGGATCGTGTAGATTTTTTTTGGGTCTGCCATCCCATGAGTGACAGCCATGAAGCGGCTCCATATGAGAGCCGATAAGGCTTCGATACGTGTAGGACGCCTTGGGAGATCTTCGGTTGTGCTTTGATCAGCGTACTTCTCTCTAAGTGCAGCTACACTAGAGGCACTAAATACAAATCTCTTTGTCAGAATCTTCTCCTTTGTCATACCAGTGCTTGGATTGAACCCGGATAAATTTATGGGAGGGAAGAGGTTGGCCAGTCCAAATTGTGGACAGACCATATGAGTATCCCGGCAAGCCACAGCCGCCCAACCGTTGACAAGCGTAATCACTGACGAAGCATCCGCGACCTTGTGGGAAATGCAAACACCAATTGCTATCCCACCGCACTTGAAGATATTGACTTGGATTGCCAGGACGATGTCGACTATATCGTCCAGTGCATAAGGAACGAATTTGCTTAGTTGCATGGGGTCCGGGTTGCATATGAACTCCGAAAGTTGGCACTTAACTTGGGCTTCAAAGTAGGGAACACCCTGGTCAGTGCAGTCGATGAAAAGATTGTCCTTGACTCGTCCGGCTAGTGGGTAGAATTGAACTAAGGTCATGGATAAGGTTTTCTTTAGCCAGATGAATCTTTCAATTGTATCAACTTTGACATCGCCATCCATTGGATAGAAAAGGATGATGGGTATAAAGATTGGACTGAGTACTTGATCAAGAAAGGAGAGTTGGAAATGGCGAAGGTGGGCAGGGGTCGGAGAAGATGGTTTTATGGTATCTGTGGAGATCACTTCAACCTCGATCTCTCCCATTGCCAATATTAAACACCAAACTGATCGGTACGCCCAACCCTGATTTGTGAATAGTCGTTCTGAATATTGTGATACTTGAGTGGATATTGGACCCTTCACAACCACATATGGTCCGATTGCAGATCTAAGCGCAGATGGTATGTCATGTTAGGTAGTCAAAATGAAAAAGACACTCCAACTGTGATGGGTGCGTAGATGTATAGAATTCCAATAGGCTAATTATATTCTTAAAACACAATACGAGTAGCCTATTTCGTAAAGCTAGAGGAAGCTACTTTTGATTTTCCAACAAATGCAAAGTTCTTTTGACTTTATGCCTTGTGAAAAATATCTTTGATTCCATTCAAAGTAATATGAAACACGCAAACGCGAACTTTAATTGAAGTATAAATTTTTTCCTTTACAATTAAATATAAAAAGGAAAAAAAAAAAAAAAACCGGAAATCTTTGTTATTTAGGCAATCTGGAAAGAAGCCTAAAAAGCTGTGTCCCAAAAGATTATTTAGGATCTAGATGAATTGTCCAAACCAAATTAATTAAGCAACCACCGGCAGCTTTTCATAGATGGTCTGGAGGTAACCTATCCTGATTGATGCATAACTACCTTCACCATCTGGATGTATACACTTGGAACTACTCCATGTTTAAGGCTTTTCCTAACTGGACCTCACATTGATTTATGGAGAAACTTTTCGTATGGATGTCAATTAAGACCTACCTGTAATATATTATTCTTTGAGCCACCTCAAGATCACAAAATCTTATACCAAAAATGCCAATGACAATGAGAGAAAGTACAAGAAGATGAATTTGCAGAAGCCTGCAGGTTAATGGCTATATTATATGGGAAATCTACTGTGCTTACAGCATTAATTTACATGTTTATTTAACAACAGGTGGAAATGAGAAATGAAAATGAATTTTTTGTTTCCATTCCTATTCATGATGAATAAGAATGAATTTGTAATTCCAATATGGAAATGAAGGAGAAAAAAAATAAAATATCCATTCATTCCTACGTACCGAAGACACCCTTAATTGATTCTTCAAATGTACTTTTTACTATGTGTTTGTTAAACAAACAGTCTGAATAATCAGTTTGACAAAGTAGATGGATTATTAGTTGTCATTCTTAATGAAATGTGAAGAAGAGTGAGAAAATCAGTGGAGAGACTACCCATGATCATTTTATGTATATGACAAGAAATGAGGAACATAGAAGTTTCATGGCTCAATAATAATATTTGTTTTTTTATCCTCTATAATATTCTTTATGGTTAATATAATAATTCTCTTCCATTTGTAAATGTAGGCAATGTTAGTCTATTCATGTTAAAATTCAATAAACCATTGTGTGTGAGTTGATTTTAATTATTTTATTTTTTAGTTTTGCACTAACCAAGAGCATTTAAGCTTTTACTATCATAACAAGTGGTATTAGACTTCTTTTTTTTCCAACACACAATTTATCATAGAGACTAGGTCAAGATTTGTAAAAGATTCAAGGAGAATGGAATACACGAGAATTGCAAAGAAATTTTGACTAGAAGTGGAGTTAGTCATTCTCTCAATGTAATGCGATTAGTGGAGCATGAACTTTGTCACTTGGAGTGTGGTTTATTCCATACTTTTATTGGATTTTGAAAGGTGAATCCTATGAAGTGTTTGAACTCATGGCACATAAGAGGACCGTGGCGTATGGGGTGAATATGGTGCACAGGGGATTGTATAGCGCATGAAGAAGTTGTGGCATGAAATAAGAAACAGGTTAAGACAAGTTTTGAGGTCGAGTATAGTTGAATCTTTGTGATATATTAGAAGAGTCATGTGTACCCGTGATTGCATATGGGTATGTGAGGTGAACAATAAGGACATGTATGACAAAGAGATGAAAGATTCACTCCATGGAATTTGATTTAAGGTGGAAATTATTATAAAGTATCTCAAATTCCTATTTTGTAAATATTCCTTTTGGTAAAATATACTATATAGAGTATTTTAGATGTTAGTATTCTCTTATAAAATGGAAATGTGCATGTGAAACTTAAAGGTCCTTGGTGGAGCATGGCTTGCACTTTAAGGTACAAATACACGGAGCATGAAATATGGGATGTTTAAGGATCCAATAATTACATATATTTTCTTTTATCCTCCATAATATTAAAAATAGATTTTAAGATATCAAAATCCTATTTGATACATGATGCATTTTGACATCGATAAGAAGAAGAACTCATTGGTGATTTAGAGAGCTACATTATCCCTATCGAATACCAATTTGATAGCTGGTGATGAAGATCTCTTATATCGATTGCTATCAAATCCCATTTTGATATATTTAAAAACTTATTGGAAGGGATAGCAAACTCATTTGATATACGAAATTCAATTTGATAGACAAAGATATAATAATCATGGTATCGCATGCTATCAAGCTTTATCGAATTGGCTATTTCGATATTATATGTTGAAGGAAAGACCAATCTCTATATTAACTAGTATTAAATTGGAGTTACCAATACTAAATCGTGGCGAGGATTGTAATAAGCAGTAGTTAGAATTGCTTGTAAGTACTTCAGATTTTCCTAGGATTTGTTTAGATGAGCTGACAAGTTGTGATTTGGTCTTGCCACCTATAAATCTATTGGATACTATATCAAAAATATAATGAATATAAGGCTAGTTGTGATTTCACACCTGATTCTATAATAATATATTGGATACTTTATACATAATTGATCCATTGTTTTTCATTAAATCATATTTGTCTAAATTCAGTAGTAATCTAGGAATGAATATGAGTTCATTTGAATGAAAATCAGAATTCTAAGAAGTGATCAAATGCATGAAAACGGGCAATCCAACTCTATTCAGTCCATATATATGTACATTGATTGGTTTTTCTAGATATTGTTCATTATTTCTCTGTATAAATTTATTAATTGATTAGTTGTTAAACTAATTTCCTTCAAACTTTTATCCAAAGCTAAAAAACCATTTCAAAAAGAGTACTAATTATCAAGAATCTTTGGATCACTCCATTCTCGACACTAGATCGCTTAGGGTGCATTCTACTAGTCCTAGGGCTCTCGCGATCTAATCACAATGGAAAATCATGACAACAAAAGCCATAAATAATATAAATCTAGAGAGAATTGAGATTATAATTAAGATTTGGATGTTTACAAATTACACTTTGATAGTGAAAAGAAGTGTTAAAGGCAAGATGGTCATCATAGATCTTCTTTCCTAAATCTTAGTACAAGAAGGGTGGAATCTTATGTAGGGTTGATAGCTAGAGCTCTCTTGTCTTTGGAGTAAATAGGAAGACTGAACTAAAGCCTTAATCCCTAAGGGGTTTAATATAGGTTTAAAATTGGCTTAAGTGACTTGAGTCTATACTAGCTTAAGTCACTTAATCTAGCTCAATAAGGGGATTAAGCCTTATTGAACTTTAATTAATCAATTAGCCTAGTCTAAGGAGACCGTTCATAAGCTCTTGTGCAACCTTGCATTTTTACCATAATGCCTTTATGTATACATGTGAATAGAAAACTCAGTTAATTTTAATAAACCATGCTATCAAGGAATTATACAAGTTCAAGTAGGGACCACTAAGATGGATGATATTTTTTTGAGTCTCAATGGCTCTTGTTCAAGCTCTTAATGTATGGTGGCACAATTTTGAGGGTATTTTGGGTTTCTAATTCATATATGTGTTTAAATGCATTTTGGTAAAAATGAAAGGCTATACTAGATCATATGAATGCCTTTTTTGGACTAAGTTAATTAATTAGTTAGAGCTTAATTAATTAGGACCCAAGTGGGCTAGATTATGTGATCTAGACCTAATTTGCCTTTTAGGTGCTCCAATAATTGGGACATAATTTCTCCCTTTTATGTTATATATCAAGAGAATATCTAGCAATTACATTGTTGCGGTAGAGCCTTCCCATTGGATTAAGCAATGTATCAAAAGAAATGGACTTTGAGAAGTGATCGAGACTTGTTCCATAGCATCTCTAGAGGATGATATATTAGTAGCAGGTTTTACCATATATTAGCAGAATAACATGCTATAAAGAAAGTACTAGATACTTTCTTGCCACACCTCCTATAATGCCTCGATTTCCTCCCTATAATATGCTCTATCTTATCCTCAAATCGTAATCCCTTAACTTTCCTTTATAATCTGTTCTATTGTATTAAGTTTTGGCCATACATAGAGACATTTTGTTAAAGTAAGGGGAAAACACATAAACAACTATATAAAGAAAAATATTGTCTTCTCTTACTCTTATTCAACTATTAAACAACCTCTTATTTATAAATACTAACACCTAAAAAAATTGAAACTCCTAACTAATTTTTTTTAAAAAAAGAAAAGAAATTAAGAGCATGTTTGGCTATGTGATTGAAAAACAATTTTCTATTTTTAAAAACAAAAAAACTGTTTTTAAAAATTTCTAACACTATTTAACCGTTGTTCTTTAGAAACAATTTTTAGAGAACAAGTAGGAGTTGCTTTCATTAGTTTTTTAAAAATAAAAAGAAAACATAGGCTTGTTTGACCATATTTTTTAAAATTATTTTTAAGTTAAAGAATAAAAAGTAGTTTTTAAAAACAAGTTTAAGAAAACATTGAAAAATTACCCTAAATTAACCACTCAAACTAAAAATATTACTATTGATTTTTTAAGAACCAAATCACATCCTAATTTTTGGAAATTAACTTCCAAAAATTAAGTTTATTTTCTTAT
Organism: Vitis riparia; assembly: GCF_004353265.1. NCBI lineage: Eukaryota > Viridiplantae > Streptophyta > Magnoliopsida > Vitales > Vitaceae > Vitis > Vitis riparia. The sequence goes on from NC_048431.1 coordinate 19,076,602, forward strand.
GTGTCCCTTTAGATTTGATTTGTTACTTTAAATAGCATTCTTAGCTTTTTAAAACATTCAAACTTGTGACATTTGTAAAAATATCATTGATTTGATTATGAGAGTTTGCAAATTTCATTTGCCCTTCCTTTTTTTTTTTTTTTTTTTATGATCTCTCTCTCTCTCTCTCTGATATAGATATCTTGTATTAATGTGCTTGCTTTAATCACAGAATACTAGATTTTTTTATAATGCTCACTTATTTGTTGTCCACATAGTTCTCTGTATTTTTTTTTTCTAGTGGTAAACCTTTAACATATTTTTGAGTCAAATTACATAACAAATGCACAATGTTGCTTAAAAAATTTTGACTTCATAAGTTGAAAATGTTACAATAGGTTACTTTTTTGAAGTGCAAATGAATGTGATATCTCTCAATAAAAAACAAAAAGTTGGCGATGCTCTTTCAATCATCAAAGTCTCTAGTATCCTAAGCATTGGTACAAAGGCAACAAGCTTAAAATTATTTGGAAGTGAATAATATAAGCAATAATAAGGTGTATCTTCAATGCATAGGAATTCTTTTTGTGATCTTTATGTGAGTCATCATCAGTACTGCTTCGTTATAATGACTAACAAGTCTAACTCCAAAAGGAATAGCCAACCTTGCATAAGTCAAGTAGCATAGGCTTCCAACTAAAATCTTATATTGTATTGATTCCTTCTTTATATCTTAACAATTTAACTTCATATTCTATTGGTGTACATATATTCATGTTAAACTTCTTGACAATTAATTTCTTTTGCATAACCTTAATTCTTGAGAAATAAAAATGCCCTTTTAGGTTTTATTCACTTCTATGCCAAGGTGGTATGACATGCAACCCATGTTAGTCATCTCACATTCTTAAGGGATTACTTCTTTGAACTATTGAAACATGAATGAATTATAAATTGTAGTGAAGAATAAATGAATCAACATACACAAAAATGTTATGTATTACATTTTTCATTTCTATATGTAGAGAGGATGCTCATAAGGACATTAATAAAATTATTCTTTTAAAAATATATGTCAATTCTACTATTTCATGCACTTGGGCCTTTTTCTCATGTCTTTTTACCACATAGCATGGGTTGTTCCACATACACTTCTCCTTTAAGATGCTCATTCAAAAAAAGTAAATTTTACATCTATTTGAAAAAAGTCTTTAAACATATTATTAATCTTATAGTTTTGAATTTCCCTTCATTATCTCTACTTCCCCTGTTTTCAAAAAATTCTCAATTTCATCCAATAGAAAAGCTTTACAACTTCACCATCCTAGCCTTATCTTTATACTCTTCCACATCCCTCTTCACTAACTTAAGCCCGTTTTATTCTCTCTTGGGTTCGATACTCAAAATTCAGGTTACTACAAATTTATACTCTAGATTTGGAGATAGACAAAGGATTATCAAACACAAAATGCAAGCACTATGAGGGACAAATTTAAGCCTTTTCTTAGCACAAATTTTATTAAAGTTGAAGTCATCCCACATTGGTTAGGAGACCAGGTAGGAGAAGGGGAGAGGGGGGTGGTTTCCTTGTACTACAAAAGGAGGCCTCCACTTCCCCACTTCCAACATTATTCATCACAAAAAAAGGTTTTCATCCTTTTGTAAGCTTTTATATTCTCTCATCATAATTGAGAGAGAGACTGTAATTTTGTCTTTATAGGGATATTTTTCAGTCTAACCTTGTGAAGGTTTCCCTATAATTAGGAGGGTTTTACCATGTAAGTAGTTTTGTCCATTGCTTTATTTTCCTTTTATTACTATATTTTCAAATTATCGCTATAGGAATCAATTCATAACAGTGGTATCAAAGCCAAGTTTGGAACAATAAGTGGCTTACTTGTGTGGTTAGTATATGTCTAGGAAAGTTCTGTCAAAAAGGCAATAAGAGCTTAATGAAAGTGAGTTTTAAGTGAGATCATTGCGATCCTTCCACTTTCTTGGGAGGGCTGCATAACCATCTTCGTAACCATCTTTGTAAACGAGGGCTGCGATGGCGCAACAATCAGTTGAAGAAATTTCTGCTCAGTTTGTCACTTCTTTCTTCCCATCTATCGCTTCATTAATTAGGCCTGAAAGTGAGGTCAATGAAAATTGTCACAAAGAGGTTTGTATTGGACGCAACAAAATTAGATGCACTCAAGGCCTTAGGTACCAGCTAAGGAGTACAAAATCCAACACGGGTGGAAGTTTCAACTGCACTACTCTATAAATGTGCTGCTGCTGCATCTGAAGTAAGCTCAGGTTCTCCAATGTCCTCAGTTTTGATCCAACTGGTGAACCTGCGTGGAATACTAGCCCATCATTTCCACCAAATTCTTTTGGAAACTTGTACTTCTTTTCAATATCTGGAATTCAGGAAAATGACTTTGAGTTCCATGGCTTGGTGGGTCAGTTGAAGAAAGGGATTGCAAACCTTCGCAGTCATTATGGGAAAAAGTTTACAAACGATGAATTGCCATCCTATTAATGTTTTTAAGGGAAGGATCCCAATGTTTTTCTGATAGTAACAATCCTATTAATGTATATTTATGTAGCAGCTGGTGCAGGTTCCCATTATACCAAATGGACTTCGGCTGGGGAAAACCCGTATGGATTACCTAATTAGGCAGCATGTCCAATAGTAGAATCATTTGGATGGATACCAGAGAAGGGGATGGAATAGAAGCATTGATGACTCTGGAGAAACAAGACATGGCTATATTTGAACATGATGAGGAGCTCCTTCAATTTGCCTCTTTGAATCCGAGTATTTTAGACACCAACTGAGAGTCTATGGAAGGAAAACACCTGTCAGTTCTTTTTCTCATCGTCCAAGCTTCATGGCTTTGATTCTAACTTTAGGTGTTTCCCGCTTACCGTGTGGAGGCATGCATATCTATTCATTTGCATGTACGTTTGAAGTATTTTTCTCTATGTGTTTTATTTGGTTCTAATAAATATTTATTCTGTTCTAATTGACACAAGCATTTAATTGATTCAACCACATTTTTCCAAATACATCTTTATATGAAGGATGTTAACCAGCCAGTTCACAAGGGTCAGTGCTAAGCAGTTTTGAAAAAAACAAAACATAAAAAAAAAAAATTTAATAAAAAAAACTCTCAAATCTTGTTTTAAAGGAATTTAAAAAAAATTAAAATAATCTATGGTTCACGTTTAAGATTATGCCACATTAGCATGATGATGTGGTACAATGAAGGTATCAGATACTTTTGTACTGGAAGATGTATATAATTGTGTGGATAGGCGATGGTTATATGATCAACTACAAGTTGATCATCAACTACAACTTGTTTAACTACAAGTTAATTTAATTTATCAAAAGATTGTCAGGAAATGAGCTATCTCATATATTGTTTTAAGAAAAGTTAATAAACTACTTTATTCTTGAATTTTCTAAACAAAACTTACTAAAAAATATTTTATCCCAAATTTATTTTCAAAACTTTCTTATTGACAACTATCTCATATATAAATTATTTTATTATATAGAGAAATTCTTATTTTATTTTTTTTTAGAGAAAAATTCGTTTGATTATTAAATATCAAAGAATTCTATTTTTATGTCTATTATATATATATATATATATAAATTCTCTTATTTTTATATAAGAAATTTCCATTTATGCCTAAAATACTTTTAGAAAAATCATTGTCAACAAAATTTTATTTTTAAAATTATTTTCAACATTCTTACTTAAAAAAATTATCACCGGATTATTTTCAAACAAGATAGTCCAAAAAAAATTAACTATTTATAACCCAATTTAAACTCAAAAATTATCCCCAATATTATTTTATATTCCTAAATTATTTTCAAACAAAATAAAAATTATTAATATTTTGGTTCATTTTTAAATGCTTTCACAAAAATATATTTTAACCACAAATTATTTTAATTTATCAAAATATTTTTGGGAAATGAGCTATTTTCCATTTATTACTATCATATTTTTCAAAACATATTTTCAGGCATTTCATTCACATTTTAAAATTTCAAATACTAAAATTATTGTTTTTACAAAACAACAAAGCATGTAAATTTCAACCACTAAAATTATTGTTTTTATAGAATAAACAAAGCAACATACACTTCTCTCCCATTTACTAATTCAACTATTACAATCACTCCAATATTTTTTTCACCTACCAATAATTCATTACATTTAGGTGACTCTAAAAAAGAAATCATATCCATAATACCCTTTATCACTTTATGATACCCAATATTCTATTCCATTTAGGTGACTCTCAATACAAAGAAAGTGGGAATGTTTTCTTAGGTTAACTGAAGAAAACCCTAAATAGCTTAAATGCTTTTGGATTAATTGAGCATCATCTTGTAGTAGATGTCAATCTCTGTTGTTAGATTTCACCAAAAAACTCCTAGCACGGTGGAAAAAAATATCAAATATAGTCAAGTCTTCAATAAAATATTTTCACATGTAAAAAATTACAACCAATACACTATATAGTCAAGTCTTCAATAAAATATTATTACATGTGAAAAATTACTACCAACTAGTGTATCTCTCATTCTCAATTAGACAAAAATTTTAAAAATCATTCATTTTTCTTATTTTCATTTGTTTTGGGGCTTATTAGCAATGAAACGAAAAATATGTTAGAATGTTAGACCTACTTTTTACTTCCATGGAACTCGATAAAAAACATCATGTACAAAACTCACATCATAGATATACTAAATCAAGAGATATAAAACAATTATACTAACAAAGATTCTTGCATTAATAAAAAAAAAAAAAAAATGAAGATGATAGATAAGGGATTTTGACTTACCCAAGATTTTACGAAGCAAAGAATATCAATTATGGGTGTGCCGACCATGGGTGTAAGAAGAAAAAGAAGAAAACGATGGTTAGGATTAAGCAATAAGATCTTTTATATTAGTTAATGTATATATGGAAACAATGGACTTTTCATAAACTGTTTCTACTCACTATTTTAAAAAAGGGCCCATTGAGTTATAAAATTTAAAATTTTTTATTTCATATGGTGTCACTTCTTGAAATTAGCATTATCTAACTACCTTAATTGAACATTTTTTTTATATGATGTGTCACCTTTATAAATTTTAAGCTCAATGGTGTCATTATTTTAACTACGACACCATAAATAGTGACATCATAAATTATTTTTGTAGTAGTGTTGGGCATATCTTTTTTCACAAACTAGGGGACTTTAATTTGCCTTATCATATGAACAAGTTGCTCGTATAAGTTTTTACTTTTATATACATGATTGCGTTATTATTTATTTGTGAATTCATGCTTGTATCATTTGTATGTGCATAACTTGGGTGCATTAGGAGTTACATAGAAGATTCTAGTTATGAATTTCTTGCAAGATGATAAGTTGTTTACAACTAGTTAATGGAATTGTTAGACCAAAGTTTGGTTAATCTTGGTTTTAAAGATGATAAAATTGGATCTAATGGTTATATTTAAGTGTGACAAACAAGAAGATCTCCTTAGAGCCATCAAAGAACAAGATATTTGGAACAAAAGAGAAAAATCAAAATGATTTCAACAAAAGGTTTATCAAGTTTATTATTAGGATATTTTATGTAAGATGATGGGTGTATTAAGTTAGGATTGCATATTTTTATTAAAGCATCAAAACTTCATCCATAAGTTTTTAATTGGTTTTATACTTTTATAGTTTACATGAAAATCATTTTAAGGATGGAAAGATCTACCTAGCCTATGAGACTACCTTGAACCTCAAAATATCAGTTAATATTTTGTTAGAAGGTAGTATACATTTATATGAGTTAGTTAAAAAAATGTCTTAGCCCCAAAACATGTATTAACTTTTAAAAACATTAGTTAGAGTAGATGTGGATGACCAGGTGGTCATCCAGTTGATATGCGGATGTCTAGGTGGTTGTCTACTTGCTTTGTTTTAGGACATAATGCTACCAAAAGTAAAGTGGATGTCCACCTGGATGACCAGTACTTATCCTAAGAAGTGATTTTTATCTATTAGAAGCCATGTGGACATCCACTTGGACTACCACTTGGCAATATGGATGACTGCCTAGACATCCATATCTATCTTTTGGCCTTTAATAACTTTTTACAACCCATTAAATATTCCAATGACTAGTATATTAATGACAATGCAGACATTTGTTTCTAGTAGGCTTATTTCTAATGACTAGTTTGACATTTTAACTCTTGTATAAAGGCTATATACTTCATTTATAAAAATAAAAAATAAAAAAAATATTTCCAAACTATTATTCAATCATCTTCAAGTCTTAAGAAAATATTTTGAGTACATTAGGCTTAAACTTGCATTCCATTCTTAATGCACTTAATCAATCCTACTTTTCTTTGTATCCTTGAAGAAAAAAATTTGTAAACTAGGAATTTGTATTAAAAATGATATTTATTGTAAACTCTGTGAGGTGAGCTTAAGTGTGAGATATCACTTACAGAAAAAAAAAAATTCTAAATATGAGGTATCACTTAAGGATTCTCAAGTGTAGGATATTATTTTAGGGATTGTTCAAAAGTATCACTTGTGGAAGGTCCATTAGAACCGAGAATCCAAGTGTAAAGAGTTTAAAAGCTTTAGCTTTAAAATTTTGGATTAGTGGAACTCTTATCTCGGTTAGATCTTGAGGAGAGTGGATGTGGGTTAGGTTGTGCTAAACCACTATAAAATCTTGAGATTGCATTTCTTTTTTCCTTACTATCTTTGTTTATATGTAATATTTTTTTTTTATTCTTTTTATTAAATCATTACTTATTGATTGGAGACAAAAGATGTGTTTCAATGATACATATATGATATGATTTATGTAATGTAAAAAACTCAAATCATCCAACTTAACTTAAATTGATGCTAAGACTCTAGTTAAGGTTCTAACTCTATTTTGAGCCTAATTCTAGGTTTAAGAGATGAAAAGAGTGCTAAGTGTAAAAGTTATTATCAACCAAGGAGGTAGAAGAGATTTTGTTCGTATAGAACCCTTAAAAGCATGACATGATGCAATAAGCTTTAGGATTTTATTATTTATTAATAAAGTTCTAGTTCACTTTTATCTATCCTATTTCCATCCATTTTACCTTGTAAGTATTTTGGCTTACATCTTTTTCCATTGCACATGACTTGAATGCATTAGGAGTTGCATGAAATATCTAAGTCATAGGTTCACTGTAAATAGATAACTTGTTCATAGATGGTTCATAGACTTAGATAACCTATTAAAGGTTGTAGTACACTACCTTATAGGGATGAATGGTCTTGGCTATCAAGATGAGTTAATTTCCCATGGTGAGTGCACTAATATGTATGGTTACACATTGGACAGTACCTACGATGAGTCATGCCTTCACCAACCTGCTTCCTTGTGTTATCTCTCAACCTTGAGAGAATATTGAACTTGTGTTAAAGTTAGCAGTAGCTTTGACCTATAAGTGAGATTGTAAGTTGATCATATATTCCTTATGGATTGGGTCACTATTGATGGATGTTGGTAGTAATAGGTATTTTCAATAGAGACATCATAATATCTCATGAGATTGAGATAGAGTATCCCCTTAGGCGATCCTAAGGAGGTGTATTCATATAAACTATGACCATAATAGTTCCTTAAGTGGAACTTAGCATAGACTTTTTGAGAGATAAGACATGTCAGTTGCACACACAATAAGAGGATTTGTAACTCAAGAATAGTAGAGATAAACTTGAAAGATTGATAGATTTCACTTTATGTAGACATCATTTCATGGGGAGACTGAATGCAATGAATAGAAAGTCACAAACCCGAGCACATAGTGTCTAGTTGTTATTTACATAGGATACTGAAGTTTAGTTGATTCTCTATAATAAGATGTTGAATCAACTTTAAAATTGGATTATGAGGAGACCAGTATTCTTATGGGTCCTAATCGTCCTCACTTTAAGCTCATATACCATTATGGCACGGGTTATGAGAGTCGGATTATTTCTAGGTCCACTTTTGTGCATAAAAGTGTTTTGATAATTTGCAAGGTCACATATGGGTAAGTGAACAGGGTCTCTAAATTGGGCTAATTGATTAATTAGTAGGCCCCATTTGATTAATTAATCAATTAAGATTCATTTTAAGCTATATTAAGTGACCCAAGCCCTTAGTGGGCTCAAGTCACTTATGCCCAATTAGGAACCCCATAAAAACCCTCTTAGGGATTAGGGTTTTTATAGCTTTTCCATAGAGTTATCTTCCACCTCCATAGAGAGGGAGCAAAAGAGTCATCGCCTCTATCCTCTCTTCCTACCCACCGAAAGTGTGCCAAAGAAGTGGTTCAAGTTATTGGGCAGAAACTTGGGTTAATGAGACTTCTTACAACTATGAATTTACTCTTCATCGAAAAGAATCAATTTAAGAACATTCAATCACACTATGCACATTCTATATCCTATTATTGTATTAAAAATGTAATTTTTCCATTGTACATAGGATTTAGAAAGCCCTAAGATAGTTTTTGAATGCTTCTAACCTGATTTGGGCTTAGGAAATGGAATGATCTAGAGTTCCCTTATAAAATATGCTTAAATGAGAGAGTCAAAACTCGTGAAACATGAGGAAAGACAAGATGATGATGTCATGAGCTTGACAAATGAGGAATGACCATGATGAAGTAAGAAAGAAGGTGCATAATCATGGGAAAGAAGGGATGAAGCAAAATTCAACAAATTCGCATAGTAATTTGAAACTTGCAACCTGGTACCAACATATATATGCTCTGATTTTAAGATAAAATCTAAATTAAGCACTTCCCGAGATTCTTTTTTGGCAAACTATATATCGTTTTGAAGTTGCAAAGTAAGGAGTCCAATGCTAAAATCAAACATAAATCAATGATTATAACAATACAATAATAACTGCTAATTTGTTTCATAATTAATTAATCGACAACTTCTACCACACTTGCATCAACAACTGATGGACAACTTCCACCACAATTGCATAAAGAACTGAACCTTGAATATATCAGAGAAAAGCCTTAAATTCCGTCTGAATTAAGTTGGAGAAACAAATGAGAGTAACTCCTCGTCTCCTTGGAATTTATCCATGTCTTCCTCCACCAAGTTAATCCATGCTTCTATTCCACCATTAGTTCCACTACTGTCGATGAAAATAACTAGATTCTTGAAAGGTAGGCTACCTGATCCAACCCATATAGGCTTCCCCCATCCAAAATCAGCTTCATATACAGGGAACCTACAAAAGCTGGTAAAGCGAAATGACTCTATCTCTCCTTTGGTGACTCTTTCAGCTCGCTCTTTCAAGAAATTCAAGTGCTTTATGCCCTCTGGAAGTTTTTTTATGTAATCTCCATCGATTTTTTCTATTGCTTCTCTCATTTGGTTCACAAGGGCATGGCGCTTCCCTTCTTTCATACCGTCGATGCATGGTCTTGTTATCGCAAACCAGATAATATTCCCAAAGTAATTCTCCGGCAATGGAGGGTCCATCCTTGTACGTAGGTTCACCGCATGCAGGATCGTGTAGATTTTTTTTGGGTCTACCATCCCATGAGTGACAGCCACAAAGCGGCTCCATATGAGAGCCGATAAGGCTTCGATACGTGTAGGACGCCTTGGGAGATCTTCGGTTGTGCTTTGATCAGCGTACTTCTCTTTAAGTGCAGCTACACTAGAGGCACTAAATACAAATCTCTTTGTCAGAATCTTCTCCTTTGTCATACCAGTGCTTGGATTGAACCCGGATAAATTTATGGGAGGGAAGAGGTTGGCCAGTCCAAATTGTGGACAGACCATATGAGTATCCCGGCGAGCCACAGCCGCCCAACCGTTGACAAATGTAACCACTGACGAAGCATCCGCGACCTTGTGGGAAATGCAAACACCAATTGCTATCCCACCGCACTTGAAGATATTGACTTGGATTGCCAGGACGATGTCGACTATATCGTCCAGTGCATGAGGAACGAATTTGCTTAGTTGCATGGGGTCCGGGTTGCATATGAACTCCGAAAGTTGGCACTTAACTTGGGCTTCAAAGTAGGGAACACCCTGGTCAGTGCAGTCGATGAAAAGATTGTCCTTGACTCGTCCGGCTAGTGGGTAGAATTGAACTAAGGTCATGGATAAGGTTTTCTTTAGCCAGATGGATCTTTCAATTGTATCAACTTTGACATCGCCATCCATTGGATAGAAAAGGACGATGGGTATAAAGATTGGACTGAGTACTTGATCAAGAAAGGAGAGTTGGAAATGGCGAAGGTGGGCAGGGGTCGGAGAAGATGGTTTTATGGTATCTGTGGAGATCACTTCAACCTCGATCTCTCCCATTGCCAATATTAAACACCAAACTGATCGGTACGCCCAACCCTGATTTGTGAATAGTCGTTCTGAATATTGTGATACATGGTTGATGATTACCACTCTTAAATACAGATACTTGAGTGGATATTGGACCCTTCACAACCACATATGGTCCAATTGCAGATCTAAGCGCAGATGGTATGTCATGTTAGGTAGTTAAAATGAAAAAGACACTTCAACTGTGATGGGTGTGTAGATGTATAGAATTCCAATAGGCTAATTGTATTCTTAAAACACAATACGAGTAGCCTATTCGTAAACCTAGAGGAAGCTACTTTTGATTCTCCAACAAATGCATAAGTTCTTTTGACTTTATGCCTCGGGAAAAATATCTTTGATTCCATTCAAAGTAATATGAAACATGCCAACGCCAACTTTAATTGAAGTATAAATTTTTTCCATTACAATTAAATACAAAAAGAAAAAAAAAACTGGAAATCTTTGTTATTTAGGCAATATGAAAAGAAGCCTAAAAAGTTGTGTCCCAAAAGATTATTTAGGCAATCTAGATGATCTTGCATAATTCGGGTAACATAAGAATGTCGTACCACATAAATTTTATCGAAGTACTATTTAATTAATACACATGTGGACTGTGTGAAGCATATGTTATACAACAATTAATGATTCATGCATGTAGTGATTCAAAATCTATACCAACCCAATTAATGTGTTGTTTCCCTTATGGATCATGTAATGATTCAAAATCTATGCCAACATGAAATTATCTAGATGAGATTTAGCATGTGTACGTCTTGAGTTGAAAATTGATATATTTGAAAAGATTTCTGATTAGATAGAGTTGGAAGCCTAGAAAGGAAGCCTACAAGCTTCCACAATTTGAATCCTGGAAGCACGGGACTGAATGGTTCTTTGAATTTTAGCCCAAATGTAATCCAATTTTCCAATTTCAAGATTTTTATTCAAAGTTCATTCACAGAATTTCATGAATAATTATCAAATACACATCAAGTAATACGTGTGAAACAATGAATCTCAATTAATCACAATAATATCACGTCACTCCAACATCAAAAGGCAATAGGCAGCAACTTCCCATTTATTTATCAACCTGTAAAAAAAGCTTAAAAAGAAAAACATTGGAAAAAGGAACTTGAAGTTGATCTTAGGTTATGGAAATGAGCTCTTACAATTTATTAGTTTCGATCAAATTGTGGCTTTGATGCATTAAATTTGGCCTTAATATATTATAATTAGTAGTTTTTTTTTTTATCATCAGTTAGCAAGCTGCCATTGGGGTTATTTCTTACCCTTCCACAAACCATATTCAATTGATTAATTAAATAAAAACTTATTTGAATTAATTAATTTATTACCCAACTCCACTTGATTTAATATTGGTTACGTTTGACTCATTCAAGATAAACTAATTGCATATTTGATAAACCAACTTAATAACTTAATTTAAGATAAATTAACTTAATAACTTAATTTATTACCCTTCCCATTCTCTACTTCTTTGAACTTTTTAAAAATTTTGGGGGTTTCATTTGATTTAGATACTGTTTAAATAGGTTCATTACACTTAGGAGGTAGTCAAATGACTTCTGAAAAAATCAAAATTCATAAATATTAAAAAAATTAGTAAGGGTACGAAGAATGTGAGGAATCCTCACATTTTTCGTACCCTTCCCATTCTCTACTTTCTTGAACTTTTTAAAATTTTTGGAGGCTTGGCTTGAATATTATTTAAATTGTTTCATTACACTTAGGAGGTGGTCAAATGATTTCCGGACAAATCAAAATCCACAAATACTAAAAAATTAGTAAGAGTACGAAGAATGTAAGGAATCCTCACATTCTTCGTATCCCTCCCATTCTCCACTTTTTTGAACTTTTTAAAAATTTTGGGGGTTTCATTTAGCTTGGATATTGTTTAAATAGGTTCATTACATTTAGGAGGTGGTCAAATGATTTCCGAAAAAATCAAAATCCAAAAATACTAAAAATTAGCAAGGGTATGAATATTATGAGGATTACCATTCTCCACTTCTTTGAATTTTTTAAAAATTTTGGGGACTTCATATGACTTGGATATTGTTTAAATAGGTTCATCACACTTAGAAGGTGGTCAAATGATTTCCACAAAAATCAAAATCCAAAAATACTAAAAAATTAGTAAGGGTACAAAGAACGTGAGGTTCCTATTTTGCACTTTTTTGAACTTTTTAAAAATTTTGTAAACTTCATATGGCTTGGACATTATTTAAATAGGTTCATTACACTTAGGAGGTGGTCATATGATTTCTGGAAAAATCCAATCCTAAAACACTAAAATATTAGTAAGGGTACGAAGAATATGAGGAGTCCTCACATTCTTCATACCCTTCAAATTCTCTACTTTTTCAAAATTTTAAAAAAATTTGAGGACTTCATATGACTTGAATATTGTTTAAATAGGTTAATTACACTTATTGGTTGTATAATGGATGAAAAAAATGATCATAACCCAAAAATACTAAATAATTAGCATGGGGGATAATAATTTGAGGATTCTCTATTGTCTACTTGTTTAAACTTTTAAAAGTTTTTGAAAAATAAAAATGATAAAAAATTTAGCAAGGAGTGTGAAATTCCATATTGTTACTAATTATATTTATTTTTTGTATTTTCAATATTTTGAACCAATATTTTATGTATTTAAATGTAAATTATAATAATTATTTTATTATTACAATTTTCAATTGAGTACATAGCTATCTTAATGTTTGAGCAATGTATACTTATTTAAATTTATTTCAATTTTATTTTCATTTTTTATAGAAGTCTAGTTAGACTTGCAATTCATTGAAATTATTCAATTATTTTATTTTTTTTACTTCTTAAACCAATTACATTATTTTTTTGCATTTTCAATATTCATCTATTTTTTCCACAAATAAGTTAAATTTAAAATTAAATAAATTAATTAACTCTCAATTTATACATTTTGTTATCGATTTATTTATTTACAATATTTGGTTAATTTTAATTTTTTTTTTCCTTCACCTCATCGCTTTATCACTTTATATTACAAAATAAAATAAATTCTAATTTCTTTTTGTAGAAAATTTGTATTTTTTAAAATTATTCAATATTTTTCAAAATTTATAAAAGAATTCATCATATTATATAATTAGATGTTGTAAAGAATTAAAACTTTTGTGTTGTATTGAATTATTTTATTTTATTTTTTGGCATGGGAGTTGACCGCTGGTAACCCACATAGCAAGTTTTTTTTTTCTTTTTATTCACAAACCTAACATGTGGCAAAATGTCATTGGTGGAAGATCGGAGGTATGGTACCGAAAAGAATATATGGGTACCAAAGCATGACCCAAAACACAACACGAGTAGCCTATTTCGTAAAGCTAGAGGAAGCTACTTTTGATTCTCCAACAAATGCATAAGTTCTTTTGACTTTATGCCTTGTGAAAAATATCTTTGATTCCATTCAAAGTAATATGAAACATGCCAACGCCAACTTTAATTGAAGTATAAATCATCTAGATGATCTTGCATGATCTAGGTAACATAAGAATGTCGTACCACATAAATTTTATCGAAGTACTATTTAATTAATACACATGTGGACTGTGTGAAGCATATGTTATACAACAATTAATGATTCATGCAATGATTCAAAATCTATATCAACCCAATTATTGTCTTACTTCCCTTACGGATCATGTAATGATTTAAAATCTATGCCAACCCAATTAATTAATCTTGGAATTGACGTGGATCATGTAATGATTCAAAATCTATGCCAACACGAAATATCTATATGAGATTTAGCATGTGTACGTCTTGACTTCAAAGTTGATATATTTGAAAAGATCTCTAATTACATACAGTTGGTAGCCTAGAAAGGAAGCCTGCAAGTTTCCACAATTTGAATCCTGGAAGCACAGGGCTGAATGGTTCTTTGAATTTTAGCCCAAATGTAATCCAATTTTCCATTTTCTAGATTTTTATTCAAAGTTCATTCACAGAATTTCATGAATAATTATCAAATACACATCAAGTAATACATGTGAAACCATAAGTCTCAATCAATCACAATAATATCACGTTTCTCCGATGTCAAAAGGTAATAGGCAGCAGCAGCTTCCCATTTATTTATCAACTTGTAAAAAGAGCTTAAAAAGAAAAACATTGGAAAAAGGAGCTTGAAGTTGATCTTAGGTTATGGAAACGAGCTCTTACAATTTATTAGATTCAATCAAATTGCAGCTTTGATGCATTAAATTTGGCTTCAATATATTATAATTAGTAGTTTTTTTTTTTTTTTTTAATCATCAGTTAGCAAGCTACCATTGGGGTTATTTCTTACCCTTCCACAAACCATATTCAATTGATTAGTTTTAATTAAATAAAAACTTATTTGAATTTATTAATTAATTACCGAACTCCACTTGATTTAATATTGATTACATTTGGGTTTGACTCATTCAAGATAAACTAATTGCATGTTTGATAAACCGACTTAATAACTTAATTTAATTCATTAAATGAATTAAATATATTTAATAAAAATAACTTAATGATATGATTTAAAGTAAAAAATAACTTTAAATAATAAATAAAAATAATTAATTTATTATTAAGTCCACATTTTCATTTTACCTTTTGATTTTTATTTGTTTTAATTATTTCTACATCTCTTTTATTATTCTACGACATCCATTATTATTCAATATTTTTTATCATAATTATAATTTATAAGGATAAATATCTCAATTTAATGATTTAAAAATATATTTAAAATTAATTTTATCAAATAATTTTAATACTTAAAATAAGAATTAAATAATAAAATTTAAATTATTAAATAATAAGTATTAAGTTTTACTATATGAACGGCTGCCACGGCGAATCAATCAGTCGTTGAGATATCCGCTCAGTTTGTCACTTCTTTCTTCCCATCTAATACGTCATTAATTAGGCCTGAAAAGTAAGGTCAATGAAAATTGTGTCACAAAGAGGCTTGTATTGGACGCAACAAAATTAGATGCACTCACAACACGGGTTTTTCTATTGTGTCACTTCATAAATATGCTGTTGCTGCCGCTAAAATGATGAATTGCCACCCATCGTCTTTGAGTCTTTGAGGGAAGTATCCAATGTTTTTCTGACAGTAACAATCCTTTTAATATATATATATTCATGTAGCAGCTGGTGCAGGTTCCCATCGTATACACTTTAAAGTTTATAGTTTATTTTTGTATGGTTTTTTCAAACTCATTTTATTTATTTATTTTTTATATTAAATAATTTATAAATTTATAAAATTTGAACTGTTAATTATATTTGATTTTATTTCATATTTTGCACAATAAATTAAATGAACAAAATTAAATTTTTAACACTGTCTTTTGTCCTTGGTACTTTTTCATAACCAAATATAAGTTTCTAGAAAAAGGCCTAGAGTTAAAATAAATGAATAAAACATCTAGTGGAATGCTAATAAACAATATTCCCATATACATGTTTTCACGGCATTCTATAAGATCATGACAGGCAACCTTGACCAAAAAAAAAAAAATGCTAACAAACATCTCTATATAGATGCTTTCATGTCACTCTATAAGTTCATAACATACAAAACTTTTAATTAAAAAAAAAAAAAAACCATTAATAGAATACTTGGAAATATAGGGGGTGACTTATTTGTTTCATTTTTTAATCATCATTTAATATCACATTTGACATGTCATCCATCACATATATCCTTTGCCCTGCATTTTACCATTTCCATATCCAGAACATGCTTAGGAATGGCAATAGGACGGGTTTTTTCAGGTACCCACCCCGCCCCTAATGAGATGGGGTTCAATTTTAATAAATGGGTTTGAGAATTTTTTTTTAAAACTTGGGATGGGTTCGAGTATTGCCCCGTTCCGCCCCACCCTGGCCTGATTATATATAAAATTAATTTAATTTAAATTTAAAAATTAAGTTAATTTAATTTTTATTTTACTATTTTTAATATATAGATAATAATAAAATATTTTTAATAAAATAAGTTATAAAAAATATAATAATTTAATTATTTATAAAATATATTTATTTTAATGTAATTAAAAATTTAAAATTAATTTAAAAAAAAAATTCAAAAAAAGAGTTAAACGGGGCGGGTATGAGAATTTATCATTTATGCCCCGTCCCGTTTAATTTTTTAAATGCGACAGGGATGAGAATGATTTTGAATAAATGGGGTGGGGTTGGGATAGGGGCAACCCGTCCTGAACCCGCCCTGTTGCCATCCCAACACATGCTTAAGCAACAAAAGGGCATTTTTGTCCATATACATCATAGGGACTTTATAACAAGTTTGTATAAACTTGGTACCCACTAAAGCATAATTCTCCTAAATTATGAGAGTCCTATGATGAGAGTCCCTTCTCTGCTTCTCAACCATCATTTAGGGGTGATTAAGTTTGATATGATTTGCTAATATGACATGAGTCCAACATATTTTTTTGGGGGTTTTCATTGAGTATAAATAGGTTTGGGTCAAATTTGTACTAACCAACATAACTCGTTTAATAAATATGTAATTTTTAGATTAATTTTAATTATATGAATTTGCTCTGAATTGATCCATCTAATAATCTCATTATTAATTTAATTATATCTTTTAACAATTTAACTCATATTTGATTTATTTTAAATAAATAAATCAATTGAGTTATAAATATATTTGATTAAGATATTAATTAATTATATATATAAAAGGCTTAACTCAATTTAAATATTAAATAGGAGTTAGTACTCGATTATTAAATGGATTAAATAAGTTACACAACATAATGAAAATCCGGGTTAAATAATAAAATGATTAAGTAAAATTTTATATATGATAGAGATTAAAAATATTTTATAAGTAAAACATTAAATAAGTGTAAAATTAAAATAATATTAAATTAATTACAATGTTAAAAAAAATTATATTGAAAAATTAATTAACTAAAAAATATTTTAAAATATAAAATTTATAAATAAGTAGTTAAATGATTCATAATCGCGTTAACGAGTTTAATAGATTAGAATGATTAATAGTTTAAGTTCATATATAATATAATTTAATTTAATTCATTTATTACATAGGTAAACATATTGTATAATGTTATATGTATAATTTAACCAAAATCATTTACTATAACAATACAATAGTAACTGCTAATTTTTTTCAAAATTAATGGGTCATAGACAACTTCCACTACACTTGCATCAACAACTAACCGTACGTGAATGAACCACAGAAAAGCCTTCTGAATTAAGTTGGAGAAACAAATGAGAGAAACTCCTTGTCTTCTTGGAATTTACCCTTGTCTTCCTCCACTAGGTTAATCTATGCTTCTATTCCACCATTACTTCCATTGTCCATGAAAAAAACTAGATTCTTGAAAGGTAGGTCGGCTGATCCAACCCATATAGGCTTCCTCCATACAAAATCAGCTTCATATAGAGGGAACCTACACAAGCTGGTAAAGCGAAATGACTCTATCTCTCCTTCGGTGAATCTTTCTGTAGACCCTCAATTTTGTCCCTTTAACACATGTCTTTAAGTTCGTTTTCAGTGCTTCACAGTAGTTCCTTGGTGGCCCAGTACTACTCATACTACTGATTACTACTCAAAAAGTGCTATTTGATAGCTTATAATTAATCCTTTTAAACACTTTTGAGTAGTAGTTAGTGCCTTTTAACCCAATTAGCATGTTAAGGCTCCTTGCAATCAATTCTAATCAAAATGTGTAAGTTTTGGTGTTTTTGTTAGTATTTTGATCACCAAAGCATTAGGAGATTGAGGAGAGTTATATGGAATCCTTGGCAAAGCAATGAAGAGCTCAGAAACATGAAGAACCAAAGCTTTGAAGTCCTTTGCCATAAGCAAATCCGGAATGCAATGAGAGAAGCAAAGAGGAGAAAAGCAAAGCAAAGAGGAAAACAGAGGACAGCAGCTGCAGTCTTTCTTCGCACTTTTGGAGCACTTCCCGAAGTCCATTTTCTACATGCTATATACCGTTTCGAAGCTCAAGAAGTCAAGAATCCAACGCTTCAAACCGTGCATGATTTGGAGCTGAAACGAGGAAGTTATGACTTTTGGAAGAGAACTGCTCCAGGTATGCGAAAATTTCGCATACCTTCTGAATGGTATGCGAATTTTGCATACCCCTATGCGAATTTCGCACACCTGTGCGAAATCTCCCCTGTTTTGCCGACTCCACATGAGATCTTTTCTTTTAGATATTTTTGTATAAATTTCCATTCTTCTCCTTGTAATCCACCAATCATAAGATTTCTTAGCTAGGAAGGATGGAAAAGCTTCTCTATATATACTCCTTTGCATCCGTTGAAACATATAAGGAGAAATATATGTAATATACCAAAATATATGTGAAATTAACGAACAGGGCACTTGCTCTGTTTCTTCTTTATATTCTTGTTTTCTCTTTATTTTTCTTTCTAGCCAACCAAACTCTGAGGATTTTTCCTCAGAGGATGAGAGGCTAGGCTCTTTGTCTCTTGGAGTGAAGAAAGCCGGGTAAGTTTCCACATGCATAAATTGGAAGTTTTGTTGTTTTAGTTTGGAATGAAGAGTAAGTGTGTCCCATGAATGGTTTCTACGTTTTTAGTTAACTTAAAACACCTTGGAGTCACCTGGGCCAACACTTGGTAAGGCAAGTGATCTCCAACCATGGAGATGCACTAGTTTACCCCTTGCGAGCCTCTGGTAGGTGACTTGAAGGTAGGATTTTCTAGAATTGCCAACACTTGGTAAGCTTTTGGACTCCAAGGAGACATCCATTAGTTATCTCTTGCGAGCTTGTGACGGGTAATCCAAGGTTAAAGATCACCTTGAATGGCAAGTGCTAGGTGAGAGGTATGAGCCATTGCAAGTTGCATCAGTGAGAGGGATTTAGTGTTTGAACCCATTAATGGGAAGCATCTGTACAACACCGGTTGGAGAAGGAACTATATGTTAATTCTCTAATGCGAGGAAAAGAAACAAGTGACCGGAACTCCCTTTTTGTATGAAGAAGCTGAGCCTAGTGATCTGAAACTCCAAGAAACACTTTTCTTTATAAGTAAAATCAGCTATTGTTTTTGGTTAGCTTAAAACCTTTCTTTTTTCTACCGTCTTTATGTTTTCTTTTGAAGCTAACCTTGAAATGAAAAGACACCAATTCAGCTTTGAATTGATATCATTTGTGAAGTGAAAACCCATCCCAGTGAACGATCCTAGAGCCACTATGCTATAGTAGCTTTGTCTTTGCTACCCTAGTATATGGTGTAATAGGTTATAAATTTTGTTGATTAATCCCTCAATCAAGGAGCACCAGCTGGACACGAATCAGCTGAGACACCAATTAGGCATGAATCAAATGGCGCCGTTGCCGGGGATGGTGCCACTTTGCAGTGATATGATCTTTTGAGAACACTTGTGATCTTCATCACAAGTTTGGTGACTTTTCTTTTCCTTTTACTAACTCTTTTTATTTGTTTTTGTTTCTCTCTTTGTTCATATTTTAGTATACTTTTTATTTAGTTTTTAGTTTACCTTAGTTTTTTCTTTGAATTGTTTTTCTTTTGTTTTCTTTTGTGTTCTCTGTTTTTAATTCACAATTTGCTAGTTGTGCATGCCATATTGAATACGAGATAGCAGAGGAAGCCATGAACTTCATGAGTTATGTGGCTGAATTTTCAAGAGAATGGGGTGAACCAAATGCTAGAGATATGGGAAGAATGATGTCTCAACCTAAAGCTAAGGGTGAGATGTATATTTTAAATGATGGCATAGACATGAAGGCAGAGATTGCAGCTATGGAAAGGAGATTGGATGTGCTAGAAATGAAGAACATGCAAGAAGTGCAAGCCATCTCTCAGACACCATTGCAAGCTATGCCTTGTGCCATTTGTCTATCTTATGAGCATTTGGTGGAAGAGTGTCCTATCATTCCAACGGAGAGGGAAATGTTTGGTGATTGCAACACCTACAATTCCAATTGGAGGGACCATCTAAATTTCTCTTGGAAATCACAGCCACCTCAGTATCAGCAACCTGCTCAAGCACCACAGCAAGCCTCAAACCTTGAACAAGCTATGATGAATCTTAACAAGGTCATGGAAGACTTTGTTGAAGCTAACAAATCCATCAATGCTCAGCTCAGTCAAAGAAATGACTGTGTAGAGAAAAAGATGGATGAAGTGCAAAATGATCTATCTCAGAAGATAAATAATCTCCAAGATTCAATCTCAAGGTTTGCCAACCTCAACAAAGTGCAAGAGAAAGAAAACTTTCCTTCTCAACCTTATCAAAATTCCATGAGTATCCATGAAATGGAGGCTCAAAAGGGAGAATTTTCAATGGTGAAGGAAGTTAAAATGGTTATCACTTTGAGTGGTAAAGAGGTTGATATGGCCACATTCAAGCTAGAGCATGAAACAGAGAATGAAACAGAGAAAAAGAAGAGGGAGGAAATTAAAGGAAAGAGAAAGGGAATTGTTTCCATTGCCATCATACATAGCAAATCTCTAGTGAGAGATGCAAACTTCATATGGGATCCGGGCAAGCTGAATCAGGATCAAATTTTTTGATGGACTTAGTCTTTTTCAAGACTAGCTAGTCCATAGCTTTTTGTTTTATTTATTACTTGTTTTAATTTTGATTTCAATGTTTTAATTTTGATTTCAATGCTTTAATTTTGATTTTAATGCTTTAATTCTAGTTTGTTTTGATGCAATATAGGTTTTTGGATGATCAAAATCAAGAGGAATTGCAAAGGAAGAAATCGGGAAGAAATCGGAGCGAAAACAGAGCAAAAACAGAGCAAAAACAGGGGAAAAACAGGGGTCTGCGAGATTTCGCAGCCTCTGCGAAATCGGCCTTTTGCTGCAAAACCGTTTCGCAACTCAATTGACTCCTCTGCGAACGGTTTCGCAGCTGCGAAACCGATGTTTGGCATACGAGTGCCACTCGCAGCACAGGAGCCCCCATTTCGCAGCTGCGAAAGCGGCTGCGAAGCTCCAAAGCATGAAATCCTCCATTTCGCAGGGAAAGCTCCATTTGGAAAGGTGTTTCGCAGCTGCGAAACCACCTTTTGGCACACGAGTGCCACTTCGCAGCACAGGAACCCCAATTTCGCAGCTGCGAAGTGCTCTGCGAACCACTAAGGCGTAAAAAGCCCCAATTCCGCAGCGATTTCTCAGCAATTTCTCCATTCCGTGGGGTGTTTCGCAGCTGCGAAACCAATGTTTGGCACACGAGTGCCATTCCGCGGTACAGTGACCCCAATTTCGCAGCTGCGAAGTGAGCTGCGAAACCAACTTTTGGCACACGAGTGCCATTCTGCGGTACAGTGACCCCAATTTCGCAGCTGCGAAAGCGGCTGCGAACCACCAAAGCATGAAAGATCCCATTTCCGCAAGAAAAACTCAATTTCGCAGAGGATTTCAAAGCTGCAAAACCAACTTTTGGCACACGAGTGCCATTTTTGCAGCAAATTGACCCTTATTTCGCAGCTGCGAAACGACTGGGAAGCATAAAAACTCCAAATTTCGCAGCCAAAGCCCAATTTCGCAGGGTATTTTTAAAAGCTGCAAAATGGCTGCGAACGTAAAAACTTCCAATTTCGCAGCCAAAGCTCCATTTTGCAGGGCACTTTTTGGCTGCGAAATCACTTTTGAGCTTCGAAATGGCTATGAAATGATCTCCAAGCTTCGAAATGGCTGCGAAATCACCTCCAAGCTTAGAAATGACCTTCAAATTCCGAAATTGACTTGCAAAATAGAGGGAAGTTTGCAAAAACACCTTGCAAAGCTAAGGGAAGTTGCTAAAATGCCAACAGAGCCCCACGCACCAGCTGAGTACCCTCTGGAACTCATAAACAGCCACTCTTCTCCATTTCAGCCATGGCCAAGACTAGAGGAAAGCCTCGCGCACACCTTGAGATCACACACATAAAGCCTCTCATTCCATTTCTTACCTCCTTAAACCATCAAATCCCATAGCTACCAACTGAGAGCTCCAGTTGAGGAGACTATGCCACCTAAGGAAACTACCAAAACAGAGGTTGAAGTTCTGATCCAACCCACTCAAGAGGCCACCACAGATGCATCAGCTCCACAGGACCCTTCCATTACTTGATCATCTTTTTATTTTTTTGTCTTTACTTATTATATTAGTATACATAATTCCATGTTTTGATGTCTTGTATTCTAGGATTGGATGTATTACTGATGATACATCATACATAGACATCATTTTTGTTTAAACTTGGCATTTTTCTATTTCCTCTACTCACTAACTCTTATGTTTTCTTTGAAACATGTGGTTTCTCCTATACGACTCAGACTCCATGTCACTCAGGAGGTACCACTTCCTCCCTATTTTTTAATCGCTTTTGTCACATTGAGGACAATGTTCAGCTTGGTTGGGGGAGAGTTGAGGAAGTAAGTATTGTTAATAATGCTAAGTTATTTTGGTAATTTAGTTGCTTTTTGCTTAATTTTTAAAATTTTTAAGTTTTTTATTCTACTCTCCATGGTTATTAAGGAAAAATTTTCAAAATGAAAAGGGAGAAATTGAATTTTTGTCTTTTTACTTGACTTAGAGTTTGTATTATGCTTACTAAAGTTGATGAATTGTTGAAACATCTATTGAATTCAACCTTAGTTCTTCCACTTTAAGCTATTCACACACTGTGCACACTAGGTTCCGAGTATAAGATGAAAAACTATTTCCCTCTTGGCTTAGGAAAATTTTAGACTTGGTACCTTTGACCTCATTTAATAGTGTTGGGACACCTTATAAAAGGCCAATGAGTCTTTGGAAAAAAAAAAGAACGAAAGAAAAATGTTTGCTTGCCTTGAAACCCGAGCAAGGTCTGAAGGGTATATGGTGAAAACCTTTGAAACCTGGTGCCCTAAGCCTTAATTGGTTGGGAGTCACCGACCTCAATGCTCGTTACAAGGGTGGATAGGTGGAGTTTAACATACTGTAGGTGCTTGGGTATTAAAAATTCATTCTCAAAAGTCCGGGGTGAAATCCGAGGAGTTAGTGGTTGAAAAATCCTTAAAGCTTGATGCCCTAAACCTTGATTGGTTGGGAGTCATCGATGGACCCCCGTTATATGGACAATTTAAAAAAGAATACCTTTAAGCCTTGTACTCCTACAATGAAAAAAATTGTGAAAGAAAAGAGGTGCGTTCTTAGCCTATTGGAGGTTGATTAGTTTGCTAAGCTTTGAAAAGAACTAGGTTGAGGGGAGAGATTAGTTCAACATACTATATTCGGAAACTAATAAATAACACTTAGATTTTTGTGGAAGAGTAAGGTTTGACCCTTTGGGAGTGGAAACTCTTTTAAAGCTTAAATTTGCATAATGCCTTCTCTTTAAGAATTGTGACTAGGCAAATTATTTGATAACTCTTGTTGAAGTTTGAGTTTTATTTCTTTAATGTTCCATGTGAGAGTTTGATTAGTCATGCCACTTAAACATTTTTTGAAGTGATCAGCATGATGTTGTAAATTATGGTAATTTTATTTTTATTTTTCTCTCCTTCATTGCTAAGGGACTAGCAATATGTCGGTTGGGGGGAGTGATTACTACTCAAAAAGTGCTATTTGATAGCTTATAATTAATCCTTTTAAACACTTTTGAGTAGTAGTTAGTGCCTTTTAACCCAATTAGCATGTTAAGGCTCCTTGCAATCAATTCTAATCAAAATGTGTAAGTTTTGGTGTTTTTGTTAGTATTTTGATCACCAAAGCATTAGGAGATTGAGGAGAGTTATATGGAATCCTTGGCAAAGCAATGAAGAGCTCAGAAACATGAAGAACCAAAGCTTTGAAGTCCTTTGCCATAAGCAAATCCGGAATGCAATGAGAGAAGCAAAGAGGAGAAAAGCAAAGCAAAGAGGAAAACAGAGGACAGCAGCTGCAGTCTTTCTTCGCACTTTTGGAGCACTTCCCGAAGTCCATTTTCTACATGCTATATACCGTTTCGAAGCTCAAGAAGTCAAGAATCCAACGCTTCAAACCGTGCATGATTTGGAGCTGAAACGAGGAAGTTATGACTTTTGGAAGAGAACTGCTCCAGGTATGCGAAAATTTCGCATACCTTCTGAATGGTATGCGAATTTCGCATACCCCTATGCGAATTTCGCACACCTGTGCGAAATCTCCCCTGTTTTGCCGACTCCACACGAGATCTTTTCTTTTAGATATTTTTGTATAAATTTCCATTCTTCTCCTTGTAATCCACCAATCATAAGATTTCTTAGCTAGGAAGGATGGAAAAGCTTCTCTATATATACTCCTTTGCATCCGTTGAAACATATAAGGAGAAATATATGTAATATACCAAAATATATGTGAAATTAACGAACAGGGCACTTGCTCTGTTTCTTCTTTATATTCTTGTTTTCTCTTTATTTTTCTTTCTAGCCAACCAAACTCTGAGGATTTTTCCTCAGAGGATGAGAGGCTAGGCTCTTTGTCTCTTGGAGTGAAGAAAGCCGGGTAAGTTTCCACATGCATAAATTGGAAGTTTTGTTGTTTTAGTTTGGAATGAAGAGTAAGTGTGTCCCATGAATGGTTTCTACGTTTTTAGTTAACTTAAAACACCTTGGAGTCACCTGGGCCAACACTTGGTAAGGCAAGTGATCTCCAACCATGGAGATGCACTAGTTTACCCCTTGCGAGCCTCTGGTAGGTGACTTGAAGGTAGGATTTTCTAGAATTGCCAACACTTGGTAAGCTTTTGGACTCCAAGGAGACATCCATTAGTTATCTCTTGCGAGCTTGTGACGGGTAATCCAAGGTTAAAGATCACCTTGAATGGCAAGTGCTAGGTGAGAGGTATGAGCCATTGCAAGTTGCATCAGTGAGAGGGATTTAGTGTTTGAACCCATTAAAGGGAAGCATCTGTACAACACCGGTTGGAGAAGGAACTATATGTTAATTCTCTAATGCGAGGAAAAGAAACAAGTGACCGGAACTCCCTTTTTGTATGAAGAAGCTGAGCCTAGTGATCTGAAACTCCAAGAAACACTTTTCTTTATAAGTAAAATCAGCTATTGTTTTTGGTTAGCTTAAAACCTTTCTTTTTTCTACCGTCTTTATGTTTTCTTTTGAAGCTAACCTTGAAATGAAAAGACACCAATTCAGCTTTGAATTGATATCATTTGTGAAGTGAAAACCCATCCCAGTGAACGATCCTAGAGCCACTATGCTATAGTAGCTTTGTCTTTGCTACCCTAGTATATGGTGTAATAGGTTATAAATTTTGTTGATTAATCCCTCAATCAAGGAGCACCAGCTGGACACGAATCAGCTGAGACACCAATTAGGCATGAATCAACTACTTACCTTTTTTGAGTCACATCGGAGATTTTGGTTGAGGGATTATCTGACCCCTTATTGTGACCTTTGGCAGCCTTAATTTAGAATTAGGCTTTTCATTCATTTTTAGGATAGTTTTTAGATGCACTTGGCCCATTAAGCACCATCCTAGGCCCACTTAGATTCACCTTGACCCGCTTAGACCCACCTAGGCACCCTCTAGCCTACACACTCACTTTAGGTCCACTTAGGCATCCTGACCCACCTATGTCACCTTTTCGGTAATTCTTACATGACTTACATAATTTGCATGATTTGCACTTTTAATGCTTGCGTGTACTCGATTTCTTATTTATTTATTTATCTATTTATTTTATTTATATATTTACTTATTTATTATTATTTAGTTAGTTATTTGCTTTTATTTATTTATTTTATAGAATATTACATGAGATTGATGATTAATTCCATAAACTGATGTCCTAACTATTTTTGTATACCTATGATAGACATAATGTTTTTAATTGCATAATTTTAATTAGTTTTAATTTTCAATTTCATGACCCTTATTGATATGAATTCTTATTTTATTTTGGCATGAGATTTGAATGCACACATTGGTGAAGATCCTTGATGTACACGGCTGCATATATGTGGGGATATTTTATGCGACATGGAAGAAAGATTTTTGATTGTTAAAAAAAGGGAAGGCAGATCAGGCTGAATGGAGGATGGAAAGAAGATTTTTATTTTTCTAAAAAGGGGGTTGACCACGTATTTGGAAGGGAAACAATAATAGAAAAAAGAGTCACAGGTCAGAATGAGGGTGGGGGATTCTCGAAGAAAGAGCGGCCAGAAATTCTCTCAAAGTGGAGGCCTGCCACTGGGGAGAGACGGGAAGCACACAGCCGTATTCCTTACCATCAAGAGGACCAGCACGCATCACAGATTCGATTCAAGACATGAACCAACAGCAGGTCACTCCGGGGGAATCTTCAAGGCTGCATCTCTGATGGCAAGACCACCATGTCTATTTATGAAAGGAAAGCAAGCATTACAGACTTTCATGCGGTGATATCGGATCGTGTGTTCTTTGATATCAAGAAAGCTTGCAATTTCAGCGTGGAACCCGTCACCAACGAATGCGATACTGCTCTCAGAAAATACCTTGAAGTTTATGAGATCATATATCCTCAATTTATACGCTTGACTAATCTTTGTTAGTTCTTGATTGATATCTAGTTGACTTTATTTGATCTAAGGCCGTTTAGTTATCTTCTTTGACATTTGTTCGTTTATATTTGATTCATGGAGGCCATCGGAAAATTGTGAAGATTGGCCTCCATTCACACCATTTCAGTTTGCTTGGTTGCCAAAAATTTTACTTTATGATTTTGTTTCTGTTTGTTTTGCTTGGTACAATGTTTCTCATACGTTTTATTGTTCTCAAATTAATTTCTCTTATTTTAAAATAAAATACTTTTCTCAAAATGTTCCTTATAAAAACCTATTTTAAAAATTCATTTAGAGTCCTTAGAATCAAAAACCCCATTTTCTTAAAATAACATGCAACCATTTTTTGATCGGTTTGCATCTTTCTCGGTTTTTAACGAAAATTTTGGTTTGAAATCAAACACGAATCAAAGCTTGTGGTCCCAAATAAATGAGATAATTCTAAGCTAAATTCGTGTATATCAATTGGGGAATTGGTGAAACCCCTACATAAGAAAATCTTTTCAAAAATTATTTTTGTTGCCACTTTTGTCACTTGTTGAAATTATGTCTATCTTTTTTAGGAATTGTATACAAGATGAGTGTGATAATTAGTGTTTTCATATACTTTGATAATTTTTGCTATGCTAATTAGAGAACGAGCATGCTAGGATTTCTATATTTTATTATTTATTATCTAACCCTTCATGTCTTATGGAAGCGCATTGTAAGTTATCTATGTTATCCAGGTACGTCCCTTATCACCTACTTTCTAAATTTTGTAAACAATCATGTCACTGTGAAATATGCATATGTTTGATAATCCTTAGGTGCTTAGATATATGCTAGATTCGCTATGATTAAATACATGTTGTGTGTTATACTTCTATACTAACTTTGATGTCTTGTGATAGCACTTAAGAAGCAGTCCAGGTACGTACCCT